>NC_069710.1:30253374-30478374 GCF_027358585.1 Pangasianodon hypophthalmus | reverse complement strand
ATTTTTTAAAAATACTTCTGATACCAGCACTAGTGTCAGTATTAGCTTCTGTGGAACACTGATCTGATCCGATGCTGGCGTTCTTACAGTAACCCAGAAAACTTCTGACTTCTGTCATAACGATATATGTAACAGTACACGTCCGTGATCTTTCTCACTTCAGTCAAAATCAGAGATGTTTATGCCACAAAATATATCATTGGCTCAGATTATAAAATAAGACAAATTCAGGACAGAACCAAGATTTCACTCCAGTGCAAGTACTCTGTGTCAGTGTTCTGCGTACATTACTATCCAGAGCACCTTACAGAAGTGTTCGATTGTCTTAAATACCAAATCGAAAGCTTTCAACCAGCTAAGAGTCTGCCGGAAACAGGGGTCAGATCTGACATGTATGATTATTGTTCATGAACAGGGTGAGAGCTGGGTTTCAGTCTGGGTTTGATGACAGTGAGGGACTCGGCTGATTGGACAGCCAGGGGAGTTCATTTGTGTGTTAAAGAGTAGCGAGTGTTACTTGCCAAGCTGTTCTTGTGGTTTGGCTTGAGGGGCTCTTGCTATCAGGTAGGAGTCATGATCTGGCCTTGTAAGGCTTCTTTCACAGAAAAAGCGCTGGCCAGAGTCCCTTTTGTGCAAAAAAAAAAAAAAAAATAAAAATAACACTGCCACAACTCTCTTAGATAGCTAGTATTGACTAACGACCTAGCCTAGCTTATTTTTGCAAATTTGTGCTTCATAACTTTTATGCTATGGAACCAGTCAGCCTGTACTATGATGATGATGATGATAATAATAATAATAATAATAATAATAATAATAATAATAGTTTTATCTTTTTATATAGATCTTGTATTGCTTTATATAAAAGATAAAAAATAGACAAGGCATAAAACAATCTACAGTCATAAAGAATATGTATAAGGATAAAAAAATAAAACAAATACTGTTACTACTGTTACTACTTCTGTCATTGCTGTTACTGCTACTACTCATACCGTTCCTACTGTTATTACTACTACAGTTACTGCTGTTAGTACTGCTAATGTTACTGCTTCTACTCCTGCTCCTCTTACTGTTACTGCTACTACTGTTACTGCTGTTAGTACTATTACTTCTGTTACTGTTATTGCTGTTACTACTATGACTACTACTACTACGACTGTTACTAATACTCATACTGTTACTACTACCACTATTACTACTGTTACTCCTGTTACTACTTTGAATACCACTACCACTCATGTTACTCCTGTTAGTACTGTTGCTACTATTATTGTTACTATACTATTACTGCTACTACTACTACTCCTCCTACTACTACTACTACTACTACTGTACTACTACTGTAACTCCTGTTACTACTATGACAACTACTACCACTCCTGTTACTCCTGTGTAGTACTACTACTACTCCTCCTACTACTACTGTACTACTACTGTCACTACCACTACTACTACTACTACCATTACTATGGTCACTACTACTACTACTACTACTACTACTACTACTGCTACCACTCCTGTTACTCCTGTGTAGTACTACCACTACTACTACTACTCCTCCTCCTCCTACTACTACTACCACTACTACTGTCACTACTGCTACTACCACTACTGCTGTTACTCCTGTTACTACTATGACAACTACTACCACTCCTGTTACTTCTGTGTATTACTACTACTACTCCTACTCCTACTACTACTACTGTACTACTACTGTTACTCCTGTTACTACTATGACAACTACTACCACTCCTGTTACTCCTGTGTAGTACTACCATTACTACTACTAGTACTACTACTACCAATGCTGCTGTTACTGCTACTGTTATTGTTACCACTACTACTGTTACTACTGTTACTATTGTTACCACTACTACTGTTACTATTGTTACCACTACTACTGTTACTATTGTTACCACTACTACTGTTACTAGTGGGAGCCCTGGAGCAATTTTTATTTAAAACTAGCCTATAGTCAGTGGCTGTGCTGGATGTTGTTGCATTGCAAAGTATTTGTACACTAATGATACTCCTCATAACCAGGAAATAGATGCATACTCTGTTTAATATCACATCTTTATTAATTATAGCTGGTCCAAGCTCTGTTTTCCACCTCATCCATGCTTCTTTGACACGGTTCTACAATTCGATATTCATTTTATTGATAAGAGTTTGAACAGATGGTGATGACATGCCAGTAATGCAGTCACAATGCTTATGCAAAGCAGCCAGTGTGAATTCAGGGAAATTTAAGGCACTGTTCCTCTTCCTTTTTCTTTATTCGTCTTGCATCTTGTTCTTTTTTCTCACTCACTCACCCACTACATCGCCTTTCTTCTTAAATTTCTCTCCAGATTATTTCCACATTGCCTGTCTGCCGTGTGTGTGATCCGGCCCATGCTAGGTTCGCCTTCTTTATTTTCAGGAGTGTGTTAGAATAAATGTGCTGCTTCCAAAATGAATTCAGATTGACTCTTTCATTTCACTTCGACACATTCTTCCATCTTGTAAGAGTCACAGTACATTAAAAAAAGCCCAATTCATTCGCTTTTATCCCTTCCTGATAGATATGCTATGTTATACAGTACATTATTACTGTCAGTATTTCCTCAAAGCTGGAGTGGAAGCTATAAAACACTCAGGTCTTGTCTTGCCTGCAGCATCATCCCTTTCAGATGCCTATCTCATGAGATGAGATTGAATTACCCGCAACTCTGAACTGTAACAAAGCATTTGTTCCACAAGGATGAATTGAGAATAAAAAAATCTGGCAGTAAATCGTAGATACTATATATTTTCGAAGCCTTTAACTCCTCTGTGGGCAATACACGGGCAGTAAAGTTGCGCAGAGTCTTTCCACTTTTACTGCAAACGCTCGCTCTGACAGTCCTAAACTCTTGAGACGTACAGCAATGAAAAAAAGGTGTGTGTGTGTGTGTGGAGGACGGGAACGGAAATTTCCCTCGGATCGCTTAGAGACGCTGCTGTATCGGTTCACGCTCTCTCAGCTATTCGGCATCCTCAGCACTCCTGAATGCCACAGCCCTACATTTCAAGGAGAGTGTATGAGAGTGTGTGTGTGTGTGTGTGCATGCCTGTGTGGGAAAACGAGTGTAACCAAAGTGCTTTTTTTCCTCTCTCCATCTCACACCTCTACATACATCTGCAGCTTATAAATCATGATAAATATGCCTCATCTTAACTTCCCCCCTCATGTTTTATACTTTCATTAATCAACCATAGTTGATCGAGTGTGTTCGACTGTGCTTTCTAATTTATCCCGCCACTTGGACGCCTCATTGCCGGCATTAATGACTTTTGCTGGTTTGCTGTTTAAAGTTCACAGGGGAGGGGGAAAGCTCGATTGGTTGAGCAAGTCAAGCGTTGAACACGGCAGCACACGCTGGCTTTTTACGAACACAATTAAAGTGAAGCTTCCTTAAAAGTATGAGAGCGTGTTGTGGTGGAGCACCGAGGAGTGTGTGGAAGTGTGTGGATGATGATTCATTTGCATAAACACATCTTTAGAGGGTGTTTGATGACAGAAAAAGGCCTGAGCAGTCCCACACATGTGCACTAGATAGTTGCGAACGGTGCATTTCCGTATCACAATAATTGCTTGTGTTGTCACAGCTACATTTTAACACGAGTTGAAATGCTTTTGAAGACCTTCATTTTTTTCCCCGCCTATAAAGAATAATATGCTCGTTGTTGTGATGGCTTCACAGAAAAATGTAATTAAACAGCAAAAATGGCATAAAACTGCCTGAAATGTCACCGTCAAGAAATCTAGATGGAATGAATATGCAACTATGCAAATTAGAAACACCAACAAGGTTCACATGCGCTCACCCCATCAACTAGTAAACCAGTGTTGCATGACCTACATTTGCATATTGGCACATGATTGGCACTTATATTTTATTTAAGGAATAAAACACTTGGGGCTGTGCTCTTATTTTTCAATAGGGTGGTGTCAGGAAGTGTTAGAAAATTGTAACCTTTTGCAATTTTAGAGATTCAGACAGTAGAAAACTTGATCAAATCTGCTTCCCGAGTTTGTATTTGTTATTTGTAATTGTAATTGCTTTTACAGCTTCTGTATATTCCATGTATTATAGTTTGGCCAATTCATAAACTAGACTATTCCTGGATATGAAAACCCCATTTTGTATGCTGTTATGCTGATAGAGCTTAAGGTAAAGTATCATTAATAACATGGACTGGTGTATAAATGGACTTTTGAATTAATGCTCAAGGTAGAATTTTGTATTCTTATTACACAAACATCTAGTTAATAACATCTGGCATCCCAGGTACCATGCTCACAATCTTTGGCTGCATAATCATTTGGCTTTCAGTCAGGTGGAAACGTGGGAAGCTTCAAAAAGAGGCTAACTAATTACTACATTTACACATTTGACAGGCACTTTTATTCAAAGAGACAAATTGCAATATAGATTGTCTCAGCAGATTTTCAGACATGAGATCCCTAAAGTCTAGTAAGTTAGAGATAAGGATCCAATGTCACAGGATGGTGAAAGCAGGAGCTTTTGAGTCTTAAAATGAAGTGGAACAGAAGTCTTTGTGGGTTCTGGATGTTAGATCCAAGATGGCAAGGGGTTTGTGGGGATCAGGTTTGCAAGAGCGGGACCCTGAGGGTCTCGGGGTGGTAGGATCTTGTGAATCCTAAGATCGAGAGGAACAGGAGTCTTTGGGGGTTCAGGATGGTTGATTTAAGGGCATGTGGATTTCAGGATGGCAGGAGTAGAAGTAGGAGTTTAATAGTCTTGGGGTGGAAAGAGCCAGAGCCTGCAGACCTCAGGATATTAAGAACAGATTTAGCATGGCAGAGGGAGGAGACGTGGTCTTCAGGATGGCAAGAGCTTGTGGGTCTTAGGAAACAAGCATCTTTTTGCATTCAGAATAACTGACTCAGGAGCATGTGGACATCAAGAGCAGGAGTTGCTCTTTCAATGGCAGGAGCTTGTGATTCATAGGATGGCAAGAGCTTCGAGGTTTCAGGATCAGAGCAGGAGCTTTTGGGTATCATGATGTCAGGAGTAGGAGCTTGTGGGTCTCAGGGTGGCAATAGCAGGAACTTGTTGGTCACAGTGTGGCTTGTGGTTCTTGGGTGGCCCTGCATAGCCTGGAGCTTGTGGGTTTTTGGATGGAGTGAAACAGGAGCCAGATGGTAGATGCAAGAACATTTTGGTCTTAGAATGTTAGGAACTTTTGGGCCTCAGGATGGCAGGACCTTGTCGGTCTCTGGATTGCAAGAGCAATATCTTGTGTGTCTGAGGATGGCAGGATCTCATGGGGCTCATGATGGCAAGAGCAGGATCCTGTGGGCCTCACCATGGCAAGACCATTATCTTCTGGGCCTCAAGATGGCAAGAGCAGGAGTGTGTAGGCCTCAGGATGGCAAGAGCAGGAGTTTATGGGCCTTAGGATGGCAAGAGCAGGAGTTTGTGGACCTTGTGGTATTTCTTGTATGTTGCTTATTCTCTCTGTTATTTGTGACTGTTTATCATTATTTATCATTGATCTCTTGTTGATCCCCTGTGCAACCTGGTGGTGGCAATAGGCAGTAAACAAAAAACATATTAATTAATTAATGGTATGCATTTCAGTCGAGTGAGCAGGAGTCTAGAAACTCCCCACCTATTGATCCAGTCCTCTGAGAGAGCACTGACTAATCCCTGCACACTCACACACTCCCTCCCTCCACACTTTCTCATTCATTCACTTACTCCTCTGTCTTCTTCCTTCCTTCGCTCTGCCTCATGCTGGTTTCTAATTAATCATGTTACACTGTTCTGAGCTTTTAAGTGTCTCAGAGCTAATTTGGTACAGTTATTGAAGGACTGAACTCGGGGAAAGAGGGAGAAAGTGAAACAGTGTTGTGTGTCTTTGCTAGTGATGCGCGTTTGTACTCTTTCAGTCTTATCTCTTCTTTGGCCCTGTCCTATTTCAGAGGCCTCTGATAAAGACTTAAACATCTGATCTGTCCTGCCTCACTGCACTTCAGAGACAAAAGGAGACAGACGGCGAGATACACACTAGCAAGATACTGTACTGTGATAGTGAGATGTGTAGCTGTTTGTAAAGTAAAACTCAAAGTCTGCTGCAAATATTTAAAAAAATATGTTTATATATATAAATAAAATGTTGCTCAGCTAATGCTTGCTGAAAATGAAATCCTCAAAGAAAGTAACATTTACACAGAGCTGGGAAAAATGGCCAGAAATGTTGCCACAATATTTATCACAATTTAGAGCTTTGTAACACTGCCACAGTTTTAAAAAAATCTTCTAAGTAATGAAGAGTGAATAAAACAGATGTTCGATTTTGATTGACAGCTCTGACGGTAGTGCAGCTGCAAATCACAGGTTTACATTAATACCTTCGTTCTTGTACATTATTGTTTCTATGGTAACGACTTACGCAGGCGCTTGTATGGCTGGCTGTTTTACGTGACTGATCATGACACGAGAACCAATATTTATGCAGTCACAATTTAACTTTTTTGGCAAATAATTTCACAAACTATATTGATTTTCATCCCCACTTCAATATTATGAGTTATTTTGTATAAATTCCTGATGTATAATTCCAGTTAAGTCCATTTCAATTCCAGGTTGTAATACGACAACATGTGGAGGGGGGTGAATACTTATGCACAGTAGAGGGCTATTAGATTCCTGCACCTTACTTCGTGTGTGTATGTAACTCTACGTGTTGATACCACCGAAGCCCGCTTTGAGTCATTAATCCGGAGTAGAGAAGAGAAGCGTGTGATTATTACCTTCCTGTGGCTCCGAAGCTCAGAACCTGCAATAAAGCTGAAGATTGCTGTTAGAAATTAGAAATGGGGTGGAGTTTGATTGAATAAAGCTGAAGATTCCTGTTAGAAATTAGAAATGGGGTGGGGTTTGATTGAATAAAGCTGAAGATTGCTGTTAGAAATTAGAAATGGGGTGGAGTTTGATTGAATAAAGCTGAAGATTGCTGTTAGAAATTAGAAATGGGGTGGAGTTTGATTGAATAAAGCTGAAGATTGCTGTTAGAAATTAGAAATGGGGTGGAGTTTGATTGAATAAAGCTGAAGATTCCTGTTAGAAATTAGAAATGGGGTGGCGTTTGATTGAATAAAGCTGAAGATTGCTGTTAGAAATTAGAAATGGGGTGGAGTTTGATTGAATAAAGCTGAAGATTCCTGTTAGAAATTAGAAATGGGGTGGAGTTTGATTGAATAAAGCTGAAGATTGCTGTTAGAAATTAGAAATGGGGTGGAGTTTGATTGAATAAAGCTGAAGATTGCTGTTAGAAATTAGAAATGGGGTGGAGTTTGATTGAATAAAGCTGAAGATTGCTGTTAGAAATTAGAAATGGGGTGGAGTTTGTTTGAATAAAGCTGAAGATTCCTGTTAGAAATTAGAAATGGGGTGGAGTTTGATTGAATAAAGCTGAAGATTGCTGTTAGAAATTAGAAATGGGGTGGAGTTTGATTGAATAAAGCTGAAGATTGCTGTTAGAAATTAGAAATGGGGTGGAGTTTGTTTGAATAAAGCTGAAGATTCCTGTTAGAAATTAGAAATGGGGTGGAGTTTGATTGAATAAAGCTGATCATGTTGCCCGAGGGTTCGCAGGGCTGCCAGATTAATGTGTTTGTTGTCCATCTATTTTGCTCTAATTTGTGTTTTTTTTTTTTTTTTAAATATATATCTAATTGCCTTTGCTCTTTCACATTGTAATGGAGAGCTTAAAAAAAAAAAAAAAGTAATAAAACATAAACACCTGGATATAAACACTGCAAGTCCAACACACTTACTGCAGTGTGTGTATGGTTAATATGTTTAATCTGACAGCTTTGACTAATCAAATTGTTCCCATTTATCAAATTGTTCAGAATTTTTATTCTCTCCATAACAGAAATATTGCTGCTATAAATCACATGGACAAACTATCATGATTGCTTACACTTCAACTAATCTACAACATTTTTTTTTTCTGTAAAGTTTTCTGACTGCTTTGATTTCAAAATTTTTATGCCATTTTTTTTCCCTGACTTTTTCTAATTGAGGAAATTCTTTTAACAGTATGTTATTTCTAATAAAATGGATCCTTTTGAAGGACTAGAAAATTAAAAGTGTGTTCAGATCATGTCATAGTTAAATTTCTGACTAAAAAAATGCTTGTTTTCCTCAACACTCAGGAAAAAAAACTAAAAAACATTGATCTTGTTTGGAATGTTATGCTTAACAGTATACATTTTATACTTTTAGTGTCTTTTACCTGGAAGATTGTACCTTAGGTTAACTTTAAATGTAGTTTAGGTTCACGTTACCAGGTGAAAAATATATACTGAAAGCACAAAACAAGTATCCTTAAGCTACAATTGTAGATTTTAGTGCCTCTATTTTTTTCAGTGTGAATTTCAAACATGGCCAAAACAGTTTTCTCAGTTACACCTAGTTATAAGTATAATTTGATTTAACTTGAAAGATATCATAGTTGTATTGAGTTATATATCCATTTTGTTGTCACATATCGCTAAATCCAAGAGATCTCGTAATTAGAAACTATTGGCATCGATCAGAACTTTGCAGTTTTAAATTTTGTACTTGCTCGCTGACAGTTTTGTTTAGAAATGAACAACGCAGAGCGACAGCTTCATCTGTACCCGAAAAAAAGAGCAATCTTAGAAAGTAGCAATATCTTGAGTATAATTTATCTAATATTTCTCTCCATGAGATTGTACATAAATGTAAGACTATTAAGTCTATTTCTTGATGTTTTTACTCATTTTACGCAAGCTTGAACTTATCTTAAGAAATGTTTAAGCTTGAAATTAGTAAATATGTTTAGAAATAGGCTTAATAGTCTTACGTTTGTTATATAACAATGTCATAATGAGAAATATTCAATAACTATTCATTTATTCTAAATATTTTCACTTGCTTTCATTTTTTTTGTCATGCAAGTTGGACTTTTGACACACACCGTCTTTCTAAAGGACTTCAGTGAGAATTGCTAATGTACAGTTGAAACTGCCAAGTATAAACTTGGATTAAACTTGGAGGGATTTAGTGCTACATGATCAGTAGGTTTTCCCCTCTGTTTATATGAGAGATTGTTCTACCAAAAAAGAGAGAAATGTTTAAAGGGCATTGTTATCACCATTACTAATGTCGGTTATCATCAATTCAGTGTCCTAGGATTCATTTTCCTTCTTATCTTCTTCATAACACACTCCGACATCATTTCATTTCCCTTCCCCATGCCCTGCGTCTTTCAGTTTGGAAATGAAATTGGAAATTAGAAAAGGCTAAATCGAACATCAGAACGGGAAATGACAAGCAGAAAACTCGAATACGTGTTAGTAAATGAAAGGTTTAAAGGACAAATATAGTAATGAATAATAAAGTAAAGTGGACGAATAGAAATTGAAAACTGAAAAAGGAAAAATGGCAAATTGGAAAAGATTATAAGAACATTACACGGTGAAATGAAATAGAAAGAAAAAATAGAATGAGAAAATGGAAATGGAAATTTCAAACTTGTAATCGAAAACTGGAGGAGGAGAACGCACCAGTGAAATATATTATAAATGATATTGAAATTTATAACAGTGCCTTTTAACAGTTACTTTGTGGCTGATTAAAACCTCCGCATGTTTGATAATCGTTCTAGTTTAGCATGGACGGACTCTGCAGCTTTGTCTTTCCTGTCTAAAATGTGTCCAGCATGTTTGCTGTCCTCAGAATAGTTCTTTAGTATTGACTTTTTTTTATTTTTATTTCAGTCGTAGTTGCCCATAGTGAGAAGTAGGTTCAACAACCAGAAAAAGAAAAAGAAAAGAAATGTAAAAATGTACTCCTTGGACAGTTTGGATTGATGTATTGATTTAAAAGCCAACAACTGAAATGAAGTGTGACAACAATCATAAATAAGTTATTTCTGATTATAAATGGATTATTATTGAAAAACGACAGATAACTGGTGTGGAAAAAAAGCTCATTTATAAACTGATGTGAAAATGGACTAGCAAGATGATTTTGCCTGTAACTCTGACAATTTAAAACAATCCTCCTCTACATCGTCTTTATTCACATATTCAAGGTAGACCTTCTCCAGATTCTGAACAAAGTTGATCACATATCCATTGGAGGATATTAAATCACACTGTATCGTAAATAATTCAGTGTAGGGATGGACAATGTGACAGAAGTATCATACTGTACAGGTAGTAGTGCCTTACTGGTTTACTTAGTGGTTTACTATGATCCCAACTGTGATGCTAATTCACAAGGGGAAGGTGATGTATTGTATATACAGGCTACTGGTGTGTTGTCGGTGACTTACATACAATAGCTGCATTAATAACAGTGTATGAAAAATAGAAAAAAAATATTCTGTCATGTGCTAATTATTCTCGATAGCTGTGACAAGCACAGATCTCAAAGAGACTCCTGCAAGAATGAAACTGAAACTTGCTTCCTGTCACATCCTGTCACAGGATAATACCAGTGAAAGGCAGTGAGACTGAAGATAAGAGCCCAAAATAAGAGTGTACACACGAGTGTGTGTGTGTGTGTGTGTGTGTGTGTGTGTGTGTGTGTGTGTCTCTCTATGTGGCTGGTTGTCTGTCTGTGTGTGTGTCGGTGTGTAGGTGTGGCTCTCTGTCTCTGTGTGTGTGTGTGTGTGTCTGTGTGTGTGTCGGTGTGGCTCTCTGTCTGTGTGTGTGTGTGTGTCTGTCTCTCTCGGTGTGGCTCTCTGTGTGTGTGTGTGTCGGTGTGGCTCTCTGTCTGTGTGTGTGTGTGTGTGTCTGTCTCTCTCGGTGTGGCTCTCTGTGTGTGTGTGTGTCGGTGTGGCTCTCTGTCTGTGTGTGTGTGTGTGTGTGTCTGTCTCTCTCGGTGTGGCTGTCTGCCTGTGTGTGTGTGTGTGTGTGTGTATGTCTGTCTGTCTTTGTGTCTGTGTGTCTCTGTCTGTGTCTGTCTGTGTCTGTGTGTGTGTGTGTGTGTGTGTGTGTGTCTGTCTTTGTGTCTGTGTGTCTCTGTCTGTGTCTGTCTGTGTCTGTGTGTCGGTGTGTAGGTGTGGCTCTCTGTCTCTGTGTGTGTGTGTGTGTGTGTGTGTGTGTGTGTGTGTCTGTGTGTCTGTGTGTGTGTCGGTGTGGCTCTCTGTCTGTGTGTGTGTGTGTCTGTCTCTCTCGGTGTGGCTGTCTGCCTGTGTGTGTGTGTGTGTGTGTGTGTGTGTGTGTGTGTGTGTGTGTGTGTGTGTCTGTCTGTCTGTCTGTCTGTCTGTCTTTGTGTCTGTGTGTCTGTGTCTGTGTGTGTGTGTGTGTGTGTGTGTGTGTGTGTGTGTGTGTGTGTGTGTCGGTGTGGCTCTCTGTCTGTGTGTGTGTGTGTGTCTGTCTCTCTCGGTGTGGCTCTCTGTGTGTGTGTGTGTCTGTGTGTGTGTCGGTGTGGCTCTCTGTCTGTGTGTGTGTGTGTGTGTGTGTGTGTGTCTGTCTCTCTCGGTGTGGCTGTCTGCCTGTGTGTGTGTGTGTGTGTGTGTGTGTGTATGTCTGTCTGTCTTTGTGTCTGTGTGTCTCTGTCTGTGTCTGTCTGTGTCTGTGTCTGTCTTTGTGTCTGTGTGTCTCTGTCTGTGTCTGTCTGTGTCTGTGTGTCGGTGTGTAGGTGTGGCTCTCTGTCTCTGTGTGTGTGTGTGTGTGTGTCTGTGTGTCTGTGTGTCTGTGTGTCTGTGTGTCTGTGTGTCTGTGTGTCTGTGTGTGTGTCGGTGTGGCTCTCTGTCTGTGTGTGTGTGTGTCTGTCTCTCTTGGTGTGGCTCTCTGTGCGTGTGTCTGTGTGTGTGTAGGTGTGGCTCTCTGTCTGTGTGTGTGTGTGTGTGTCTGTCTCTCTCGGTGTGGCTGTCTGCCTGTGTGTGTGTGTGTGTGTGTGTGTGTGTGTGTGTGTGTGTCTGTCTGTCTGTCTTTGTGTCTGTGTGTCTGTGTCTGTGTCTGTGTGTGTGTGTGTGTGTGTGTGTGTGTGTGTGTGTGTGTGTGTGTGTGCAGAACTACATATGTAAAAACATTCACAAGCTCTCGGTAAATGCTGTTTGTATTTGAGGTGTGAACGTTTTTTTGGTCTGTCTTTAGTCTTGCTCATGGAACTGGGATTATGTACGTTTAATACCTGCCCATTAGTCGTATTCATTTACAATCTCTGCTCTCTAAGTAACTCTCAGACTGAGCACATAGGTCTGTTTATATCACGCTGAATGTTACATGCAGAGTGTAAATGTGATACAGGTGTTTGTTTGTTGTGTTTTGTTTCTCTAAAGTCCTGTTAATTGAATCTCCAGATGACTACATTTCAATTCAGTTTTGTTTGTGTAGAACAATAGACATTGTCACAAAGTAATCCGGATGTAGATTTAGGTCTCTAATGAGCAAACCAGAGGTGACAGTGGCAAGGAAAAACCCCCTGAGAAGACCAAAAGAAACACTTCCTGTCTTCTGTGAAGCCTGATGCTAAGATTATTAATCAGTATTCAGTTATATAGAGAAAATGCAAATGGTACAAAATTCTAAATTTGTTGAAATTGTATAGAATCAGATTTGGATAAGAAACTTTAATGCATTATATAGCCTACAAAAAAAGACAGCTATTTTATTGTTGTTACCATAATATTAGTTTATTAATTTAAATATTTGCTATAAGGATCACTTAGAACATACCGATAAGTTGTTATAGTCGTTATATTTTATTTAAAATTCTGACACACACTATTATGTAGGAATATTTTTGGGACGGTTGACGAATGTACGGGAACTGACGATAGATTACAGCTATGTTGAAGGCTATCATGTTGGACACTTTAAACGTTTGTAGGAAAACGCAGTATCTGTAGCTTTCAGACTGACGAAAATAAATTGTATCTCGTAACACATGTTTACTTTTCGCTTGTTCTGTAATCCTGTATGAACCTTAATAGCCTGTGCAGAGCAACAAAACATCTTTCTTTGTTGCGTCTTAGCTTCACTTGTCTGTTCTGTCAAACAGATAAAGCCGTGATATAGCCATGTCTTCACTCTCAGGACATGAACGGGGTTTACATTAAGGAAATGCGTTGTTTATCAGGACTACTTCATAGTGGACGCGTAGTTTATATACAGGGCGTGAGAGTAAAGCTACATCTACTTCATTTTGTATTTATTATTTATAACGTATGCTCTACATGTTCACCCTTACTCTCTACGCATTTTATCAGCCGCTGTATCATGCTTTTTTTTTTTTTTTCTTTTTCTATTCTATTCCCATTGGTTGCTGACTTTTCAGACACCCTGTTGTTTATTAACATTATAATGAGCTTGGTTACAGCTAATAACTTGTTAGGTTCGTTTACAGTTCCTTCAGTGTCACAAGAATTCCTGACCTTGTTGACAAGTAATTAATCCAAAATTAATTAAAAAAAACAAAAAAAACACAGCTACAGCAGACTTGTAACTAGCTTCCGGTGTTGTTGTTGTTGTTGTTGTTGTTGTTTTCTTTTTCTTGCTGTAATGATGTGATGAGTACACAACACATGTTATGTATATCTGGATAGTTCTGAATAGTGTTTCGCCGTTGTTCAGCTCGACGTACGTCGGCTGCAGTACGCATTAATGTACAACTTCACTCAAGTGCTTGTATTTTAGACCCCAACTACACCCAACTACACCACTGCCGTTTCCTCTCATTAGTGAGCGATTCAGCAGTGGCGATTCAAACAGCAGCCGTGACTCAAACCAATTACAGACCTCTGCTTTACAAATTGCCCGTGCGTCCCTCTGCTTTTGGACGTCTGGAACAGTACAGTGATTGTAATGTGCATTTTTTAAAAAAATGAATCCATGTGGTCTGACCTTTCCGGTCTCTTGATTCTGAGGGGACTGAAGCAGAAGCGTACACTGTATTTTTACTTTAAATATGATGTATGAGAGAGTGGGTCAGGTCTTCACCCTCTACGCTCCAGCAGAACAGTAGAGAGCCAGTGGTCACAGGTTGGGAGTTTTCTTGGCTGTGGATTTTCTGAGATTGTTCAAATGTAAACCATCCTGATTGAACTTTTAGCTGTGTGCATTTTTAGCACAAAAAAAAAAAAAATCTTGCAAGAAAAATTGATTGTTTTCATGCAAACGGCAAGTGAAGAACAAATTTGTAAATTTTGAAACAGAATCTTTGCTGTTACGTTAAATGAGTATGCACTTTCACTAAAGTAACTGGTATTATAATATTTTCTTTTTACGGAAAATATTATTATTATTATTATTATTATTATTATTATTATTATTATTAATAATAATAATAATAATAATAATAATAAAAGCAATGGCTGCAATAAGAAAATATTATAATACCATTATAGTACCAATAAGTTTTATTTATTTATTTATTTATTTTTATTTCCTTTTTCCTTTATGCCCCATAACTTTTTATGCTAATCCGCACCTTCCCTGACAGTAATTTACTTGAATTTAATTATTTCTCACACTCCTCTCTCCTAACGTAGCTGAGATTGACTATTTCACACCCGTTACCAACTAACATAGCTAGTTTTTAAATATTATAGTTATCACCTACTAAAATAGCTGTTCTTTCTTTCTTTCTTTCTTTCTTTCTTTCCCCAGCATGAGCTGTTTTATGCTACCTGTCATCTTTTCTCTTATTAAAACAGCTGAATTTAATTATTTTGTTTAATTATTGTTATTCATATGAGATGAACTATAGTCTTATCCATAGTCTTATCCACTAACACAGCAGTTTTCACATTTTCTTACTAAAGTGGAGATTTTTTCCCCTTTCCCCGTATATATCTCCTTAGCCTTTTTCTAATAACTAGTTTTTTTTTTGTTTTTTTTTTTTCATAACTATTTCATAATGTTTTTCTGGTTTCTCACATTCCTCCAACTAACATTGATTTTTAAATTTTTTAAAAAATATGTCTCTCTTTTTTTTTCTCTAAAGAGTAGTTTTGTTTTTTTTTCTTTTCCTGCTATTCTTCACCCTTTTCTCACCAAAATAGTTGCTTTTTGAATATTTCTCAACTTCACCCAAATAAAATAGATGTTTAATACAATTCTACACCTTACCTCACGCTATAATAGCTGGGTTTAATTATTTCTCACACTTTCCCTGCTAAAGCAGCTGGGATTTAACTACTTCACACCTTTTACCCACTAACATTGCTGTCTTTTTCACATGCTAAAGTAGCTGTTTTTAAATATTCCCCACCTTTCTTTCTAATAAATAGCAGTTTTTTTAACTATTCTTCACATGTTCTGACTAAAGTAGCTGTTTTTTAATATCCTTCACCTTTTCCCTGTTACTGTGGAGCTGTTTTTAATTATTCTGCACCTTCACCTAAAGTATCTGCTTTTGACTTTTTCTCCTTTTTTTTAACTAGAGTTGCAGCTTTTTAAAATCAGCCGTTTTCTACTAAGTCGCTGTTTTTGTCTATTTGACATTTTTCTTTCACTTAAATAATTGGTTTTAATCATTTCTTCACATTTTCCCTGCTGGAGTATTTAGCAGGACTATTCCACACCTTTTACTCCACAACATAGCTGTCCTTTAAATATGCCTCTTCTTTTTTTAATGTTATTAAAGTTTCCTTACTAAACTAGCTATTTTTGTGTATACATATATATATATATGTGTGTGTGTGTGTGTGTATATGTAGCTATTAGCTATTTTTTGTGTGTGTGTATATATATATGTATATGTATATGTATAGATGTATGAATATATATATATATATATATATATATATATATATATATGCACACACACTATAATAAAAATAAAAATATAAATATATTTATATATTTATATCTGTTTTTTGACTACTCTGCACCAGCAGTGGAAATCTCTGGTTATTTTGCACGTTACACAGGAAGGAAGTCGCTCCGGTCCTCCTTAAACACTTTGTGTCTTGGCTCTGATGATTTTACGTGAGAGATATGTGCGGAGTCTTAACTGATAATTACACACAGGGGTGGGTATTGTTGCCAGGTTGGGATAATTTCCCCACAGAAAGGGACCATGTTCATTATTACTAGATTGGACAAAAACTAGATTCACAGGTATAGATAGAATATCTATGATATGATAGAAATCTATCAATAGATTGATAAATCTGTCTATTTAATATTTTCTGTCTATTGTAGATTTTTATTTTCTTAAAATATAGTGAAATTAATAGGATTTTATAGTCCTCGTTGGTCCAAATCTGGCAACCCTATAAAGCTTTTAAAATAGATAACACATTAAGCTGTGCAGTGATGCGAGGATAAAGCAGCTGAAGAACACCGCATTACAGTCCAACAGTCTGAGAGTTCAATACCAAGAACTGCATTTAATTTCTCAAAACCTAATCTAATTATTGTAAGATTACATTTCAGAAATATTATTCCGTCACTCTTTTCTAATACAAGTCCAGTAACGTTTGCCTGAAAGCAGTAGGGACGATAACGTGTAACACACAAAGCATAAAATATCAGAGGAGTCATTAAGAAGACGACTCAGCGCAGTGTGTTAGTGTACGTGTGTTAGTATGTAAATGAAATATGTGGCGTGACAACAATTTTAAAACAGTGAAGGAAATGGTGTGTGAACAGGACTATGCAAATTTTTGGTGCATAATTTGCAAAT
Source organism: Pangasianodon hypophthalmus (assembly GCF_027358585.1). Lineage (NCBI taxonomy): Eukaryota > Metazoa > Chordata > Actinopteri > Siluriformes > Pangasiidae > Pangasianodon > Pangasianodon hypophthalmus. The sequence continues at coordinate 30,461,695 of NC_069710.1, read as the reverse complement.
AGATGACATGCGTTCCACAAAAATAAAAAAGAGAGCTCCACAAATAAACAGTAAGTTAAATAAATAAATAGAGGTCCATGAATAAATAAGACAGAATGCACAAAATCATAAACAAGCAAACAAGTGAATAGCTTATTTTATTGATTTGTGGATCTCATTTTATTTTTATTGAAGATATTTATTTGCAGATTTTGCCACAAAATGCTCCCCATAAAGGACATATAAAAACTAGAATGAGTTCCACAAGTAAATAAAATGAGTTTAATTAATTTTATTCTATTTTTGTCGAACTTTTGTTATTTATTTACAAATTTTCCAACAAAAATTCCCTTACAGCGGACATTCAGGATTCAGGACATCTGAGGATTTCTCTTACAGCTAAAGAAATTTTCTTTCAAAATGTATATAATAAATAAATAGATAAATAGATAGATAGTTGTATTAGTGTTTATATGAGTTCTGTATAATTTTTAAAACAGTAAAATCCTAGTTCTCTCAGTCTTTATATTAAACTACTGAAAGAACTCGGCCACTAGAAGTGACCGCTCTGGGGCTCAGGCGTAGGCCATCGCTAGCAGGTGTGAACACACACATTTAAATGGTTCAAGATGTTCTTTACGATAGTGTTCGCGTCCAAGAATTGTGCCCTTGAGTACAGCAATTAACCTCCGTGTGCTCCCTCGGCTGGCCATATGCTCAGCTACATCTTCAGGCCTTTGTGCTCAGATATTCCAATATCATCCAGTGCCCTTGTTTATTTCATTTTTAAACCACAACGCTGTTGAAGTCTCAAATTTGGATGTTGATTCTTTCTCTGTAACAGCAGCTCTGACATTAGCGCAGATGCAAATCACAGGTTTATATTAATCACATTAATCACATCTGTTCTGAAAACGTATTGTTTCCATAGTAACGGTTTACACAAGGACTTGTAATTCTAGGACTAATAATAAACAGATTAAAATAAAACTTGAAGTTTAATTGTGAAGGATCTTTTTTTTTTTTTTTTTTTTTTTTGGTAAGAATGTGTTTATTTAACATTTGTGGAAACATTTGAAGGAGTCTCCAGTGTCAGGGATTTGTAACAGTCAGTACATCATCCAGCGTTTCTTTCAAGTCTTCAGGAATTTGTGCTTTTTTTGCAGTTTCTCTGTAACATGACAAGCTGTGATTTTTTTTTTTGTCTTATTGTCTTCAAAAGAAAGAAAACAACTGTTCTAGAGAGAGGGAATGAATGTTTATCGCTGCTATAACATAAGTGAGAACAGGAACTAACTTGTGTTGTGGACGAATATCTGAACAACGTCATTAAACATAACTATAAATGGATAAAAAGTACAACGTGTTGTTCTTTAATAAATAAAAGATTGTAATTGTTGGCACATCACTGTGATACAAGAGGAATAAAACACCTCGTGGATTATTTTCCATTAACAGCACACCCCCAAGGGTTCTAGTACTTACATATTTCTTTTTTTTTTTCTCATTTCAGATACTTTTTATGTTTTCGGGTTGTTCATGCATCCATCTGCGCGTCCATCTGTGCTTCTGTCCAAGATTCTTTTCATAGATAACAAGATACGTCAAGAACGAGCGGAATGTTTGTAGGATTTATAAGGAATGGTCATTGAAACCAGCCGATGAATTGATTAGATTTTGGAATTGATCCAAACAGGGTCAAGGTCACAGCAAGGTCAGATGTCTGAAGTAGTGTTTCTTCACTAGCTTCCTTCCTGTCTGCAGTGTGTTTTCAGAGTATTTCAGGCATACTAATTAGTAACAGGAAAGACTAGACTTGTTGGCGGCGGAGGCGTCCCTGTCGATCTGTGGACATCTGAAAATTGTTCATTCACCCCTTCAAACCCCTCTTCTTTTTTTTTTTCCTGCAGAGTTTCCCGTCAGACGAGGGCTGGCCGTTTGCCAAGTACCTGGGTGCGTGCGGGCGCGTGGTGGCCGTGAACTACGTTGGCGAGGAGCTGTGGAGCTTCTACGAGGCACCGTGGGAGAAGCGAGTGGACTTGGCCAAGCAGCTGCTGGACATCGCCGAGCAGCTCACCAACAACGACTTTGACTTCGCTCTGTACCTGCTCGACGTCAGCTTCGATAACTTCGCCGTGGGCCCTCGAGACGGCAAGGTCATCGTGGTGGACGCCGAGAACGTGCTGGTGGCCGACAAGAGGCTCATCAAACAGAGTGAGGGCGCTTTTTTTTTTTTTTTTCCTCCTCTCAGTCTGATTTGCTCTTCTACTTCGCTCTTCAAAGGCACTGAGCTGCAGCCTGAGGCTGTGTTTTAGAGGCGCGATCAATCACTCCAGTCTGATTTGTTTTTCTCAGGAGCGCACCAGCGCGGTACAAGGCAATCTATTCGATACCAAATATCTGCTGGTGCTGAGCGCTGATACATTCTGACGTCTTACTCACACGGATGTAAACAAGCTGCAGGCTTTATCCTTTATTTTAGACTTTATTCTGAATCCCTGACTCTGATTGGTCAGTAGGTGCTGATTAATTTTCTATAGCAGCAGTTCTGACAGTCGTGAAGCTGCAGATCACAGATTTATATTAATGCACTCTTTATTACACGTTATTGTGTCTATAGAAACGGTTTAAAAATTATTTAAAAAAAAATTTAAATTAAGATTAATAAAATTAATTATTAAAATTAAGTTATATTGCTGCCATAATTTTTTAGCTTTCTGTAAGGGGAAGTGTATTTAACATTTATGGAAGGAGTCTCCAGTGTCAGAGCTTTGTACCAGTCAGAGGTAAAGCTGTAACTTTAGCTTTTCAGACACGAGTTACACTTCTCAATAACAAGACAAGCTGAGGGTTTTTTGTCTAATTAAGTTTCAAAGAGACAAAAAAAAGAGGTTGGTGAGGGAAGGACGTTTTATAGCTGCTATAACGTAAGTGATAACAGTAACTAACATGTTTCATGGACGTTGCACTACATTAAACGTAACTAAAAACAGATAAAAAGAATGTTGTTTAATAAATTAAAATGTAATCGTTGGCTGTGGTACAAGTGGAATAAAACACTTCAGGACGTGCTGTTATAGGAAAAGAATCAACTTTAAGGTGGTAACGGTAACTCCGCTTCATCACACCACCTCGTCACTGATTATTTTCTTATAACAGCGTGTTCGCGAGTGTTTTATTCCTTACTTAAACGGCTACAGATTCGAAGACGTAATCCATTTCTCAGCCTCAGTGGGTCCATGTGAACATTATGAAGAGTGTACACTATAACATCTTGTTGAGAGATGGTGATGTCACAGGTGACTTGTTTACGTATATGATTAGAGAAACGTGTTTAGAGGATTGTGATGCTCATAGCGATGCACTGATCGAATCAGATTTGACCTGATTTCTAATCCGACCCACTAAAGTAGTTTGTTTTCTGGAATAAAGTCTTAATGATGTCTCACACTTTCCCTGCAGGAGTAGCTGGTGTGTAACTCTTTCATTCCAAAAACCCATTGCAGAATGTTGTATGTTTTGTGTTATTTATTTATTTATTTATTTATTGATTGATCGATTGATTGTGTTTTGTTAGGTTTAGTGTTCCGCTTTTTTGTTGTTGTTGTTGTTGACGTTTGTTTCAGGTTTTGTTTTGTGTTCCGCTTTTTTGTGTTATGTTTTGTCAGGATTTTGGCTTTTGTTCGTTTTAGTGTTTAGTTGTGGTTAATTGTTTTTCTTTTGTAATGTTTCATGTTTTGTTCTGTTTTATGTTATGATTTGCATTCTTTGTTTTATTTAGCGTTTCTGTGTTTTGTTTTGTGTTTAGTTTTTTTTGTTATGTTTTGTGTTTTTCTTTTGCATTTTGTTTTGTGCTCTTTGTTTTGCTTTGTCTTTTGGTTTTTGTGTTTTGTTGTGGTGTTTGTGCTGTGCTTTATCTTGTTTTGCATTATGTTTTTTTTTTTCCCGTTGTGTGTTGTTTTCTTTTTGTTTTGCATCTTGCGTTTTGTCTGGTTTTCTGTTTGTTTTGTTTTGTATTTTTTGTGTTTTGTATTGAAACAGATTTGAGGCATTTTCTGTTCCAACTCACTGACGTATATCTTTTACTCGTGACATTCTTCTTTTTTCATACAAAGTCACGTAGCTTTATTAGCATCATTAAGCTCAACATCAGCTGAAAGGCAGTTAGAGAACACCAGGCATCCTGACAGCCACACTGTTTAAACAACATTTAAACAGCTATTAAAGTTATTAAAGTGGGGAAAAGGTCAGATGGGTCGGGTGTTGGCCAGTAATGTGAGCTCTGATATCGGAAAATGAAAAAAAAAAAAATGCATTTTTAATCACCCTGGGCCCTTGATAGCTTATGAGTTTCTCAGAATTTTATCTGGTGTACGTGTAGGCAGCTGTGTATTATTAAATAATTTTGTGGCGAATTTAAAATGATGGTGAAGACTTAGAGGGAGTTTGTCCCTCATCATGTGACCTCAAGCTCCGCTGACGTTGATATTTCCACTAGCCAGAGAGTTCTCTGGTGTCAGAATTGAATATCCACAGATTGGTCCTGAGACGTGAGTAAGAAGTGCTGGTGTACTGTGTAGTGCTGTTGTTTTCCGGATAGAGAAATCAGATGAGAAATCTTTTTTTTTTTTTTTTTTCTTTTTTTTTTTTTTTTTCTTTCTGGATGCTGCTGACTTCATCGATTCGTCCTCTTTCCAGCGAGGGTGTTGAGCTTCACGCTGAGTTCCGCTTCCTAAACATTTGCCACCTATTTCCCACACTAAACATGTGGGTTCCCCCGGAGGCCTGCGCAGGATTTCAGTCATGTACTTTAGCAGCCGAGGCTTTGATACAGGCAGAGCTGCAGATCTGCACTAGAGATGTGTAGTGTAGGTGTGAAGGGTGGGCTGGGGATTTCTCAAAGCCTCTCCTTTCTCCCGGACCCCGCCGTCTCTCTCTCTCCCTCCCTCTGTCTCTTTCTCTCGCTCTGTCTGTCTGTCTCTCCCTTTTTCTCTCTCTCTCTCTCTCTCTCTCTCCCCCTCTCTCATTCTCTCTCCCTTTCTCTCTCCCTCTGTCTCCCTCTCTCGGTCTCTATCTCTCTCTCTCTTGCACTCTCTCTCTCACTCTCTTTGTCTCTCTCTCTGTCTCTCTCTTTTTCTGTCTTTCTCTCTCTCTATTTCTGTCTCTATCTCTCTCTCTCGCTCTCTCTGTCTCTTTTTCTGTCTCTCTCTGTCTGCATTTCTCTCTCTCTCTCTCTCTCTCTCTCTCTCTCTCTCTCTCTGTCTCTCTCTGTCTGCATTTCTCTCTCTCTCTCTCTCTCTCTCTCTCTCTGTGCTGTGAAACCGATGTAGCTGTCTCACAGTTGCATTGTATTGCCAGTTAGTTTCTCCAATTTTATTCCGGGAAAAATGTTTCACCAGTAAAACTTCATGACTCCATATAAAATTTGCAGTCTAATAAGCTGTTTTCCAAAATAAGAGACAATAGGCAATGCTGCAGTCAGTGGGGTGTGTGTGTGTGTGTGTGTGTGTGTGTGTGTGTGTGTGTGTGTGTGTGTGTGTGAGAAAGAGAGAGAGAGATCTTTGCATTGTTCAGAGTGACAGATAGAGATGCAGGATATACTTTGAACATCAAGCAGGTCAACCTTCTGAGTGCTAGGATGTCAGATTGTGTGTGTGTGTGTGTGTGTGTGTGTATGAGTTCGCAAGCGAGTGTATGTGTGTGCGTGAGGCATGTTAGCCAATGTGTGTAAGAGCATGTGGGCGTGTGTGTGAGAGAGGGAATGTGCATGTGTGCGGGAATGTGAGTGCGTGTTTGCATGTGTGTGAGTGTGAGAGTGTGTCAGAGAGCGTGTGAGAACTTGTTTTCGTGAGTGTGTGTGTGTGCGCATATGGGAGAACGCGTGTGCAAGTGCGTGTGTGTGTTTGAGAAAGGGTGTGTGAGAATGTGTGAGTATGTTTGTGAGAGAGAATGTCTGCCATCTGAGTGTTGTGTGCTTGTGTGAGTGTTGTGTGCTTGTGTGAGTGTTGCGTGCGTGCGTGAGTGTTGCGTGCGTGCGTGAGTGTTGCGTGCGTGCGTGAGTGTTGCGTGCGTGCGTGAGTGTTGCGTGCGTGAGTGTTGCGTGTGTGAGTGTTGCGTGCATGCATGAGTGTTGTGTGTGTGAGTGCGTGTCAGAGTGGTGTGCGTGCATGCATGAGTGTTGTGTGCGTGAGTGCGTGTCAGAGTGGTGCGCATGTGTGAGGGTGCGTGCATGTGCATTCGTGTGTGTGCTTGCGTGCGTGAGGGTGCGTGCGTGTGCATGTGTGAGGGTGCGTGCGTGTGTGAGAATGCGTGCGTGCGTGCATGTGTGAGGGTGCGTGCGTGCGTGAGTATGTGTGCATGTGTGAGGGTGCGTGCGTGCGTGAGTATGTGTGCATGTGTGAGGGTGCGTGCGTGAGCGTGTGTCAGAGTGGTGTGCGTGCATGTGCGTTCGTGTCAGAGTGGTGCGTGCGTGTGTGAGGGTGCGTGCATGCGTGTGAGGGTGCGTGTGTGCACGTGTGCGAATGCGTGCGAGCGAGCGTGTGTGCGTGCGTGCGTGAGTGTGAGGGTGTGAGAAACGTGTAGACAGTCAGTCCCTCCTGAGCACAGTCTTGTCCCTCTGCCAGCAGTCTAACAGAAGCAGCTCTGTATTTGCAGCTCACAGGATGTGGAGAGAGTTCACACACAAGGACACGGCCTCTTTACTCAGCTCATCATGTCTCCTCCAGGCCCACTCCTGCTGTCCTGAGCCCGCTGCGTGACGCTTTCCACCAACACCGTCGTGTGTACACTGTACCAGAGCCATCTGTTTATTACTTAATCGTAGTTTATGAAGAAATGTGCAGCGTTTCGATTCCTGGCTAAACTTCCTGGTTATATAAACCTGTGTGCAAATCACAGATCTGTATTAATGCTCTTTCTAATCCGTTATTGTTTCTATAGTAACAGCTCATTCACAGGGACGTGTCCGGGAGGCGCGTCACGTAAACGGAGGAAACGACTATTTATAGTTTATAGTTTATAGCTGCTATAACAGGAACTAACTTGTTTCAGAGATGGTCCACATAATTAAATTAAAGTTTATGAATAAATAATAAAAGAAATAATAATTAGAAAATTCCTGTGGAAAAAGAGGAATAAAACACTTCTTGTTGATAAAATAACAGTCGTTAATGATTTTTCCTTTTTTTTTTTTTTTTAATTGGTTGAACTGTAGTTTCACACTCTGCTAATTTAAAAAAAAATAAATTAAAATTAAAAATAAAAATCTTGAATCGTGAAATTTCGGCAGACCAGAAAATGAATTGAAATTTGAAACATTAAAAACGCTGAGGGTGTGTTTGGGGGAAAAAGTGGGACTGGAAATTATTATGAAATTATTTTATTTATTTCCTGCAGTTGGGTCAAATCTGCAATCTAGAGGTTGTTTAGATACACACCGTGTTCACACCTGCCCAGACAACCTGATCCAGACGTAACACACACGACTGAATCAGCTGACAGTACTGATGGTATTACCTGCAGTGTTGTCAGTGTGTGTTTATTAGTTTCTAGCTCTGATGAGAACTTGAAGGTGTTACTTCGACACCGAGTTCATTCAGCGCTGAGGATTTTCCCTGTATATGAGACGGAAAGTGATTTCTGGATTGCCGCCGGTGTTTGAGGTCTTTCAGAACAGGATGTTCGTGTAACTCGGCCAGACATGAAGATCTTCAGCCGTGACTGAGTTTAGCTCCGTAGAGCAGCTCCACTCCGCTAGAGAAATATGAACACGTCGCTTCCTCTTTATTCCATCACCTCTTATACCCACCCCCGGGCGTAAGTGCAGATTAGAGAGAAGGGGGGAGAGTGTGTGTGTGTGTGTGTGTGTGTGTGTGTGTGTGTGTGTGTGTGTGTGTGTGTGTGTGTGTGTTTGGGGGGGGGGTGTCTGGAATATTGGCTGTGATTGAGTCTGACACTGAAGCGTGTTTGAATTGGAAATCAGCAAATTTGGGTTGCAAAATTTGGTTGGAGGGGGAATTAAGTACTGCTGGTGTTCTTTGGCTTGAGAAAATTGGAGATTTTAGTTTCTGTTCTGATCATTATCCTTGAGGACGTACGTGCACACATAGACACACACACAGACACACACACACACACACACTCGGTGGTAGGTCTGAGGCTAATGAAGCAGATTTGTGGTCCAGGCCTGTGTGGGAGATGCAGAAAGGCTGACTGTGGAGGAATTGGCAGCAGTTCGTCTACACTATCATCTTCTCGTGGCAGATCCAGCTTTCTGGCAGGATGGAGAGATTGATTGATAAGGGAGAGGGAGAATTTTGGTTGAGTGGTTGGAAGGGAGGAGAATCTGCAGTGCATTACAGACTTTTGGGCTCATCGATCTCATTGATTTACCTGCAGCTGCAAGATTTTCTTCTATGAAAAGCTTATTTATTTGTACTCATTGCTCAGGCCATTTAAACCCGTGTTTGAAAGAGAAATGATATGGCTCAGAGGTGTAGTCGAGGAGCAGAAGCTTTATTTAATGTGTGTAATTTAATGCTATTTAACATTCAGAGATTTTAATCAATCAGTGAATTACAATTACAATTACCGATTCTGAATTATCTGTTTATACTGGAGTCCAAAAAATATCTATAGCGTTCATTCTGTATTGTCCAGTCTCCTCCAGCTTTACAGGAGAAGACTCAGTGCTGTTAGGTTGGCAAAGTACTAAATGCGTAGGTGCCAATAATTGTGACATTAATTGTGAATAATCATTAACATGTAAGCTAATTAACCAAAACGACATTTTTTTTTTTTAAATCATTTATTTTACCTATCTCTACCAAGAGTGCCAATAATTCTGGAACTGAATGTATGTACCCATTGAATGTATCTGTTAAAAAAAAAAAATATATATATATATATATATATATATATATATATATATATATATATATATATATATATATATGTATATATATCGTGGTGTGACCAGCATCATAACAGCAACAAACACGTGAGTTCTGTAGTTTTAATGTCGTAGATTGTAATCAGTGGCAAGTTGTTGGCGTCTAAGAGGAATAAAGCACTTATAAGAGGAATAAAGCACTTATAAGGGGAGTAAAGCACTTATTAGAGGAATAAAGCGCTTATAAGAGGAATAAAGCACTTATTAGAGGAATAAAGCACTTATAAGGGGAATAAAGCACTTACAAGAAGAATAAAGCACTTATAAGAGGAATAAAGCACTTATTAGAGGAATAAAGCACTTATAAGAGGAATAAAGCACTTATTAGAGGAATAAAGCACTTACAAGAAGAATAAAGCACTTATTAGAGGAATAAAGCACTTACAAAAGGAATAAAGCACTTATAAGAGGAATAAAGCACTTATTAGAGGAATAAAGCACTTATAAGAGGAATAAAGCACTTATTAGAGGAATAAAGCACTTATAAGGGGAATAAAACACTTACAAGAAGAATAAAACACTTATAAGAAGAATAATAGGATGTGCTGTTTTAGGAAAAGAATCGACTATGTTATCACAATGTTAACTGTAATTCATCACACCAGCTTGTTGTTGATTATTATCCTATAACAATACACCTCAAGTGTTTTCTTACTTACTTAATTCACTCCTGACCCCTATGTTTCTTCCTCTTTCTCCTCACAGATAAGCCGGAGAACTACGATGTGTGGTACGAGAGCCGTTTCGAGGAATGCGATAAGGAGGCCTGCCTCTCTTTCTCCAAAGACGCTCTGTGCTCAAGGGTCACCGTCGACCACAACTACTACGCCATCTGTCAGAACCTGCTGTCTCGCTACGCCACGTGGAGAGGCAGCACCGGGGGCTTGCTGCACGATCCGCCGCCCAGCGTGGGGAAAGACGGGCATCTCGACACCCTGCTGGAAGAGTGTGTCAAGCCCAAGACGCGGTACGGACGCTTTGCAGCTGCTAAAGAGCTCCGGCAGTATCTCACTGAGCTCAGCGGCACGGCCAGGTAATGACTGAGTGGACTGCCGGGGAGCGGGTACTGAGATTCTAACGGCTTCTTTCGCTCTTTGGGTGGCGGACGAGCTGTTTCGGAGCGATGGAGGAAAATATCCGCAAGCTCCGAGATCTGTGTTAATGTTCCAGCCTGCTGACTTTTAGAAATTGTGTTTCTCTTCAAAGCATGAAAGCTGGATGAAGATCTCCATATTGGATGGAAAGAAAGAACCCTTCTTCTCACTTTACTCAAGCTCAGCCATCAAGCATCCATGATCGATGATGGAAAAGTATACGGAATTCATGGAAACTTGCTAGTGTTTCAGTCCCAGTCCCAGCTCGGAGAGTTTGGGCTCATCATTTGATAATCCCTGAGGGTTGATTGTCTTAAAGGAGAAGCAGCAGCTATCGTACTTTCTTCCAGAGAGTTGCTCGGTGAGATGTGAGCATGCTCAGAAAGGCAGCTGGAGAGTTCAGCACACAGCAGCTCAGGAGGAACCCATCTCCAGGCCTCTTCTTCACTAAATCTCAAGACTTCCAGTGATCTGATGTTTGGCAATCAAGCAGAACGAGGGTTTAGGGTGTACAGAACAAAATAATGAGCTACAGCTGTTTTTGCTTTTGCATATACCAAAGAGTCTGGCTATATGTTGCTCCCATCCCTGTACATTTCAACATCCTGAGCTGATTACAAGGCACGGCAAAATGGACACTTTTTCTGGAGGATTTTTGCTTGTATTCGTCAAGCAGATCCAGTAAAGACTGAACTTAATCCAGGATGATTCTCTGTGCTGAATAAATAACCACCAGGTCCAACTCAAACCTTTGTTTGAAAGCGGACATGCTAAAATGGTGGGATGCTCCAGCCCTACCATCCAAATTTAATTCCACAGCTCTGAAATTGATTTAATCACAATTTAATCACACGTCTCTGACACTTAACATCAGTTAACCTTCAGCTATCAATCTGCCATTTTTCCTGTTCCTGCCTTTTTTTTTTAAACAAATTAGTACATTAGATTTGATTTTACACTTGGTGGACCAGTGAATTAGACGTGTGTGTGTGCGAGAGTGTGTGTGTGTGTGTGTGACTGATGCAAATCATCATTTCTTTGAGCTTTGGGAAGGAGCTGGAATCTGAAATCTAGATAATCACTTCAGCTTAAGACATTTCATACAAAATGAATGCAAAGGGAAGATGTTGCTGTTCTCTCAGTATAGAGTGAACTTTTGTTCCTGGAGATCTACAACCTAGCCGAACCTGGTTCCTTCCCTAATCTAATCTCTGACTCGAGCTCTGCTGTAATCTAATTTAACATTGGACTCACGTCAAAATCGTGAGATCCAGAAGACCTTGACTACCTACGTCAGGCGTTAGATTAGGGCAGGAATTGGGTTCCACGGGGTTCCACGTCACCTCGAACGTTCTAACATGGAAAAGCAATAAGTGTCGTTCCTTCACTGTCGTTCTGTGTGACCCGGTTTCATCCGTGTGCGAGATCTCTGCTCTACCTGGGACTGATTTGCACCTCTTTAGCAGCGGGTGTGAGCGATTTGTAAGTGCATAAAAAAGAAAAAAAAAAAAAAACCTGTCTGCTTGTGTTGTAATTATTTTTCATTGAGTATTATATCAGCAGTGTCTGATTTTACTGTGCCTTTCATTCGAAAGTTGTATCAACAACTTTTCAGTGGGTTTAATGATCAAATAAATGACTCTATCTATATATCTATTTCTATATTATCTTCCATTTTTTAAAGTGGTCACTCTTTTCCATTACACATTTAACCTTCAAAACAATCTCCACAAACAGAAACTTTGGGAATCTGAGTTTCAGTTCATAACCCACCGACTTTGAGACGACTGATGGTCATAGTGACAGCAATAAAAGTGACGATCACCATTACTGCACACAACAGCTCTATTTAACGTAGAAGCAGTGCTTAGAGAAGAATAAAAGAAATACTCCACTCTCAAACATGTTTATATTGGAATATTTGCGATGTATTAAGCAGGCCTAGCGATAATGTGTCAGTTTGTGTTGTATTTCTGTTATTCTTTTCTAAATTTAACAGTTGTTTGCCAGGCTAATGTCATATGGAAAGATTGTTTTTTGCTATTGTTCCAGTGGCATTTAATAGAAGAAAATATGACCGATCTCACACATAAGTGAAAACGATCCGGTTTTGCTGTTAGCTCCTAAAAATGAGAGTAAGAGCTTCTTTACGCATTCACCATTTTCAAGCAGTGTTCAATGTCATATTAACGAGAAATCCAACCTAAAATAGTGGAGATGTTGGTGCAAACACTGGGATCAAAGTCCCACAATGCAATGCAGTTGCACTACAGGGTGTCCATAAAGTCAGGAACTAATGAGAGGAAAATTACGTATACGTAATTTTGTATTTATTATTTATAACGTGCTCTACGTGTTCAACATTACGCTCTATGCATTTCTCAGCTGCTTTATCATGTTTTTGCAGATTTTGCTCAGCGTAGAACGGCATTGTGGGGAATGTAGGAAACGAATGTGAAAGGAGACCACCATGTCAATGACAAGTTTAAGCTTTAAAACTCTACTTGGTATTTCATTATAAAATAAATCTCGGATGCTGATCTTGGATTAAAGGTCACGTGTTGATTATAAAGATTATGCAGGTCATTCAGGGTGGAGTTTTCCGTCAACATTTTTATTTCGCCTGATTGGCCATTTGGTTAACCAGCTGCGACAAATATATTATTTATAACACTTCTTGATGAAGGGCTTTTCAATTTTGTTAACATTAACAATAAAAAAATGCACAAACAAAAATATACACACGGTTTCACTATTCCTGTTCATTCACTGTGGCCATAAAACACGGATCGTCCACTGGCAGACAGCGGGCCGATTGCTGACACAGCAAAATTTTCAGCCGACTGAGCCAAGCACTCGAAAAGCAAAGTAGCAAAGCCAATAAATGTAGGGAAAAAAAACTGGACTTAGTTCAGTGGTTCTTGTGTTTTTTTTTTTTGTTTGTTTTTTTTTAAACACGAACCATCACAGTGTTTCTGTTACAGCCAATCACATGCATTTGTGTACATTTTTTTACCTGAAGGCAGCTGATCGAGGACGGTACGAGTTTTTCATCGACTTTGATAGATTTTGACATTTTTGACCAAAAAAAAAACAAAACCAGAAGGTTTAATATTGAGTTGGACAGAGAAGAGGGTGCTTGCTGTCTGCTTCATGGACTCATGTGGTAAGCATCAGTGTGAAACAAAACATAACCACTTCAAATTGATGTGTATTATTTCTAACCATAAACTCAGCAATAATGGTTATGCATTAAAGTGTAACTGTCACCATTCAGTCATATTAGTTGCTTATCCAGACTTTCCTAAGTGAGGAATTTTATATAAACATGCATGTACAGTACAAATGTTTAATAATTTAATGGCCTGAAGCTCAGCAAGTTGACAGAAGCAAAAAGGGGGAAACAACGTGAATATTCTGTATGGATAAAATTCCCAATTACTAAACATATGATGAGTAAATGTGTGAAATGGATGGAGTGATGAGTCAGGGTTGCACATCTTACTCCGAACTCAGCAGTGACGCATTGCACATAGCGCGTGTTTATCAGGACTACACTGGCTTATGAGTCGCTCTTGGCAGAAGAACAGAAATGATTATTTAATCAGCTGTTAATATTGCTGCTTTCCTTTTAAATTTGGGAGGACACGCTGTGCTCTTGGAACATTAATGCGATTACAGTTTTATACTCAATAGCAGTTATTTTTGCTTAGGATTTCAGTGTTTGTGGTAGAAATGTGCAGTAAGTCTATAAATTCAAAATACAGACGAGTCATCATTCCCAAACTTCTGCTAGGAAAATGGAGCTTCGCTCTGGGCAAAAAAATGACAAAATATTAAGCTTTTATTGTCTTAACAACAATTCAAATTCAAATTCTGTAGATCTGTCCCTGCTCGATCAGTCCTGGTTCCATGGTTTATGAGCTTGCTGGGCTGCCAATTTATGACTAATCTTTTAAGAAAAAAACATCCCAGAAGATAGTTTTGGAAAATTTTGTACACCCAGACATGTTAGTTTGAATTTGACATCAAACCATTTTAATCATTATCACGATTTGTTCACTGCAGCAAAAGGAAACGAACAAACGGTGGCACAGGAGCTCTCAGGAGTGCATTTGTTTAATTCTTGATCATTGTCTGACCAATGATTTGTTGGCAAGACCATTAAAAGCTGCATATTTTGCCGTTTCGGGCTTGGCCCATTTCATTTGCGCAGGAGTGTACTGTTCCTTACAAAATTGGTTGAAGTAGGACAAACTGGTAGCTTGAGCACAACATTTTGTGGCTGGGCTATTAAAAAAAAAAAAAAAAAAAAAACTTTTTGACTTTAGAAAAATCTATTTTTCATTTGGTGTATATGTTTAAAAGCTTCACTGTGAGACAACACACCCCGACGCTATAACTAGAGTGCATACCCCTCATTCTGAAGTGAGAAATTAAACCATACAGGAACCAGACTGTTATTTCGCATTTAATGTGACCTTTTGCTTTCTAACTGACAACCATCAAGCAGCAACTTAAAGAAGAAAGGAAGCAAGGAAGTCTGTATGTTACTTCCCCGGTCCCTGTATTATACCTCCAAAGCTTATCGACACAGTTCTCACATGGTCGTCATGGTGATGTGTTTGGTGGAGTAGCAAACGCTAGGGTGGTCTTGTGTATTCTGTTTGATTCAGTGTTTGTGTCGTATGGTGTGTGTTTTTATGCTGTGTTCGAGGTGAAATTGTGACTTGTAGTTCCCTGAATACAACCAGTAAAAGCCACTGAAAACACTGTCAACTTGAAATTTCAATTCACCAACTTGGGGTAGTTTTCTCAACTATCAGTTCCTTCCCTGTTTACGGAGTGACATCAAATCAACATGGCCGCTCACACTGTGACCAGAGTAAAGTCCCCCTTCTCTACTTTTAAATGAGTTTATAACAGTATTGACTTTAGATCAGTTCATATACAGACACATCACTTGGTTAAATCTATAACACCGACCATATTATTCGCTGTTTTGAGAAGGTAAACAACATTAGCGTTATCACTGAAGTTAGCTGGCTAGCTTGTTGCTAAGCTACTTGCTTTTTTTTTGTTGTGCTTCAGTTTCAGTCCAAAATGTTGCATGAGTATATGAAGTTCAGTAAGTAGAACAGCAGCAGTAGCCACTAAGGTCAGTAACTGTAAAAGTGCTTTACATGCTCTGACAGAGCAAACAAAAGACACGCATTCGTAGAGGCATCCATGTTTTTTTCCCCCTCTTTTCACAAAATGGGAAATGATATCATTACAGCTTGCACATTACCATTTACAAGACACCACTGACACAGCTTCCATGAAGTCCCCACAAGGATAGGAATATCTGACAGTTTTGGCCTTGTGCAGACATTTAGCTGGTGCCCAGAAAAGTGCATTTTCTTCATTTTCATGCTTTTATTTTAAAGAACCTAAAAGAGCCAAAGGGTTTTGTTTGTTACTGAGGTTAAGGTTAGAGTTAGATGTACTGTAAGTGTAGCATAGCATTAATTATCTGTACTAATAATGATGTCAGAGCAAGATCCTCGCAAGGATAGTAAGACGTATGTGTGTGTGTGTGTGTGTGTGTATGTGTGTGTGTATGTGTGTGTAAGTGTAACAGTGAAAGTGTTACTTCATTCATAAAGAGAAACTCTTGAGAAAGAAGGAAGTGGGCGGTACTGGTCTGAATACTCACAGAAAATTATAGCTTTTCTGTACGTGTGTGTGTGTGTGTGTGTGTGTGTGGCTAGAACAGGAATAGTATCCTTGCCTCCAGCTCCTACTCTATAATTATGGCTTTGTGTTTCACCACACCCAGCAGTTTGCCAGAAACATTATTAAGCAATAATCCACACATGCATGCGAACACATGGTACACATTGTGTTCCTCCTCTGAGCTTTGTCACATTAATCCCACTGTCTTAAGGGGATGGTGTGTGTGTGTGTGTGTGCGCGTGTGTGTGTGTGTGTGTGTTGTTGGGCTAGGGGGGGCTGTGCGGATAATGAATCCATCTCTGGAGACCTCGGCTGTGCCTGTTTGGATACATAAACATGAATCTGATCCAACCCAAGAGGATTTTATCGGTGGTGCCGGATGGGAGAGGACGGAAGCTGATTAAGGTTAAAAAAAAAAAAAAAAAACCTTCCACCATTGGCCTCGGACTGAAGACGGTACGTCTGTACAATGTGCTGAAGAAGCTTTGGGTTAAACCAAGTCCTAACATTCTTTAAAAAAAACCACAGTTCCTCCAGGGTTCTCCAGATAGTAGTGTACTTGGAACTGTTTATGAAGGTGAAAACTCCCTGTTCTACGCTCTTAGAAAGAGGTTCTCTTTCAGGTTTCAAGCTAGAACCAAACCCTCTGAAAAATTTCTTTCCTGAGAGTGTCGGGAATGAACTTTTAAACCACTTTTTTTTTTTTCCTTTACAAATGTGCAATATAAAGTATATTCAGAGTTCTTGTGCGGGTCTAGAAAAGTATGGAATCCTTTAAGCCTTAAGAGCTCTCTGGATAGTTAAAGGTTCTTTGCTTCCTCACTGGGTTCTCTCTAAAAGGAAAAACATCAGGTGTAGACTTGTACATTTCCCCAGAGTGACAAACCAAACATCTCATAAAGGTTCTCCGGGGTGGGCACGGGCTGTCTGAGGGGCAAGCACAAAAAAATAAAAAGTTCATGAGAACCTAGAAGGCACTTCATCTCAGTTTCTTGTATAAAGGTAAGCCTACAGGGCACCGCAGCTTATTTTCTTCACTGGTGTGGCACCCGATAGGGCACTTCACCATCGTTTCTCACACATAGGAGAAACCTGTAGGGCACTGAATCACGTCGTCTCCACTGCACGGGCACTCGTCATGGTTTCTCACACATAGCAGCACTCTAGAGGGCATTTCATCACTTTTTTTTTTTTGTTGTTTTCATTTGAAGGGCAGCCAGGAGGGCACTTCCCTGGTTTCTCCACTGTAGGAGCACCTTAGAGGGCACTTTATCACGTTATATCTACTAGAGGAGCAATGTAGATGGCATCCTACACTATATTATTTTTAGATTTTTTTTTTTTTTTTTTTAGATATTTATGCATGAAAGTGTTAATAACATTTTAGATTTAGTGCAAAAAAATCAAGAAGTCATGTCTGGATAGTTTTAATTATATATGTGTGTATGTGTTTGTGTGTGTGTGTGTGTGTGTGTGTGTGTGTGTATGTAAAAATATACACATACGCATGTTTTTAAGTCCTTCCTATACCGATGAGCTGTTTAAATCATGCTCATGTAAATGAGCCTTTAAAAAAATACAAGTTAAGCACCCGGGCTGCCCAAGAGCTTGGAGTATAATGAATATAGAGTTTACTGGAAATATAAATTTTTTAAAAAATTGAATCTCTGAACACTGAAATTGATTCAAAACAATTAGATAAATGTGTAGGTCTTTTTTTTAAGTAATATATTTCAATGATATGAATTTAATGATGTTTAAATTCCATTATTAGGAATTCAATGACTTTTAACATCCAAATCTTTGTCTGTTTTGCTTCCATGCAGGCATTTTATAAATGAGATCCCCTGTTTTTCCTCTCCGTGAGTGAAGAAGAACCCTGATTTCCGTACACATACAGTGTCCTTACACTTGTGGAACGCGGGTCTGAGCTGTCTCAGCCATACCGAGACGAGCAGCGTTCCTTAAGCTAAGTGTTTCAACAGAGAAACTTTTTGCTTCTGTTTAGGTTAGAAAGAGGCATCAGCTGTTAGAGACAGCTCCAGACAGCTGGAGTAATTGTTCCTGGTGTTGTCTGATTATACCTGTGTCCTCTGAGCAGACAGAGCACCTTTTAAAACGTCCTCTCAGCTGTCAGCGAAACATGCTTTAAATAAGAAATATGTGGGTCGTGGTGCCACTGTTCTGTGCTACATGATCTAAATCCGAACATGAGTGTGGCCTCGCTTGTCAGATGGCTGGCTTCCTGAAAAAGACCCAGATATCTTATTTAGGCCAGACAAAGAAAAACCCTCTGTGGCTTCTTCACAGCAGCTTACGAGGCAGAGAAATAAAAAAAAGCAGCAGAAACAAAAGCAGTTGTGTGTGGTTCTAAAGCTAAAAATAGCCAAAGGAAGCAAGTACAAGTTCACATTATGTTTTATACAACAGTGCTGTTGAATTCTTGATTCTGATTGGCCAGAAGGTGTTGATTAATTTTCTATAACAGCAGCTCTGACAGTCGTTCCGGCTCTAATACAAATCACAGGTTTGTGTATATTAATGTGTTTCTATAGTAACAATTTACACAGGAAATTGTACGGCGGAAGCTTCATGTAAACTGATTAAAAACGTGTAATTGTTGAAATGGTGATGTTTTCTGTAAGGAGATGTTTATTTAACATTTATGGAAGGAGTCTCCAGTGTCAGCGATTTCTAACAGTGAGTGGTGAAGCTGAAAATTTACGTTTTCCGACATCTTCAGGACAGAGGAGTTTACGCTTTGTGGTTTATCAGTAACATGACAAGCTGCGTTTTTTGTCTTATTAACTTCAAGAGAGAGAAAAAAGAGAGGCTGGTGAAGGAACAACTGTTTATAGCTGCTATAACATAAGTCAGAAAAGAAACTAATTTATTTCGTGGACGTTCCACAACACTAAATGTAACTAGAAATGAATAAAAATGATGTTATTCTTTAATAAATAAACATTTTAATGTTTGAATTATTGCTGTGGTATAAGAGGAATAAAACAGTTCAGAACATGCTGTTATAGGCAAATAGTAACTTGCTTCATCATACCACTCCATCGTTGATTATTTTCCCCCATGTGTTTTATTACTTAATTAATTCACTCCTGATCCCTCTATTTCTGTCTCTCAGCAAATACATAGAAGCCGTTGCTGTAATGAAATGCCTGTTCACATAAAAAAAATACACTACAACAATATACATTACATACACATAAATATAAGCAAACTCTTGGACTGAAATGCATTCAAGGTCATTGAGTGCAAAAGTTTGCACCCCCTTAGAAACAACTAAGTAATTTATTTGATTTACATTTAGGGTTTGGTTTGACAGATGGTCCTTCAATGTTACAAGTAACCAAATTAGTCAAAAACGTTTGCCTTTTCCTTTATCGGTGTGATATAAATATTTTCTAATAACTTTTCCTACTGATATTTTGTCTTTATAACTGCCTCTAACCTCTTGTGTATCTTCTAAGCCCTCAATTCTTTTCCTGAAGTGTCCCTTCTAAATCTAACAGATTGCTCGGCAAGTCTGTCCATTCTTTTTGAGCTCTGGGTTATAACCCTGCAACACACTGCCTTCTACAGATCAGCTCTGGAGACAGATAGGGTCATGACAAAGATTTGACTTCTTTCTTTTATTTCTTTTCTTTTTTCTGTTGAGATACATTTTGGGTTGCTGTCTTGCTGCAGGATACACCCACGCTTCATTTCTGTAGACAAGTTGTAAAACAGAAGTGCAATTTTCATACCAGATGGGATACAAACTTTTGGCATTTTTAATACAACTGTTCTATATAATTATACTTACTGAATCTTTATATGGGTGTGTGGTTATTTCCTTGGGTGTGTGAGTCCAGTTGGGTAGAGTGAGTGTTCTCCACTCCATAGTGTGGGAATGCAGACTGTGCAAGCTCTGGTTTCTGACAGATTGCTTGAGCTTCCTGATGGGGTCAAAGTTCATTCCAACCTGTGAAAAGCTGAAAAAAGCGAAAGGTGGTGAAAACAATCCTTTTCTCTCCATGGACACTGAAGTGAAACCAAGCATGTAAAACATTGCCTTGAAAAGCCATCTTCAAAAAGCAGGCAGGACAAGGTTGTAACTTGTGGTGAATTTTTAACAACCGCTTTATTTTCACTGATGAATATGGTGGAGGTGGAACACGGATACACATGTCCCTTCCCCCATTAGCGGAACAGATCGAATAGCGCAGCTTGGCTGGAAATAAGATTTTCTTTTCCTCCTCCATACTCCAGCAATCCCATTACCCAGCGTGTTTAAACCAACATCATCATCGGCCCTGTGGGGGAGGCTGGTAGGGGGTTCGGATAGACGGATGATTGGTGCTTCCCATCCTGCTAGTTACCTCCTCTGGTTTTGTATCTTATCTCTCCCGGCGTGTCTACATGCACACACACTGCCGTGATTACAAGCACCATTTATTCTGCTCGTGCACCCTTGGAAAACAATGTGCTATGACTCAGAGCTGTGGCGCTCGTGCCATTTCAAATGTGGGGTTATATGTTTTACTGACACTGTTGTAAGAATGAAAATGAAGACGGAAGCATGATAACCTATAGATTTATGCAGGGACCTACATAGATGATCTACATTGAGTCTCATTACACTTGTCCAGCTTTCTGGTCAGATTGTTTTTACCCTCTTAGTTATAGCACATTCATCAAGATGGGCATACAGCAATAAAGGAGGAAAGTTTGAGTATTTGATTAAGCAGGGCTGGCTAGTATAAATGTGCTAGCAGGGCTAAGCCATCTCTCTTTCAACAAAGAAATGCATAAAAATAAGGCTTCAATCTTGGGACCTGCACTGTGTAGCGGCATCCTATCAGTTTTGTAGCATTTGGCTGAATGTGAGCAGAGAGTATAGCCCTATACACCTCAGAATTCATCCTGCTATTTCTGTCAGCAGTCACATCATCAATAAACACCAGTGAGCCCGTTCCACTGGCAGCCATACATGCCCATGCCATAACACTGCCTCCACCATGTTTGACACATGATGTGGTATACTTTGGATCATGAGCTGTTCCTTTCTTTCCCCATACTTTTCTCTTCCCATCATTCTGGTACAAGTTAATCTTGGTTTCATCAGTCCAAAGAATCTTATTCTGGAACATGGGAGGCTTTTTTAGATGTTTTCTGGCAAAGTCTAAGCTGGCTTTCCTGTTCTTGAATGTTACCAGTGGTTTGCACCTTGTTGTAAACCCTCTGTATTTACATTCATGATTGTAGATTTTGACACTGATGTGCCCACCTTCTCCAGAGTATTATTGACTTCTGTTGATGTTGTGAAGGGGTTTTTCTTCACCAAGGAAAGGATTCTGCCATCATCCACTTTAGCTGTCTTCCATGGTCTTCCAGGCCTTTCGATGTTGTTGAGCTCTCCAGTGCTTTCTTTCTTTTTAAGAATTTACCCAACTGTTGATTTGGCCACACCTAAGGTTTTTTGCTATCTCTCTTATAGATTTATGTTGTTTTTTCAGCCTACTGATGGCCTCTTTCACTTGCATTGAGATCTCCTTGGACTTCATATTGGTAGCTCCAGTCGAACAGCTGCCAAATACCAACAATACCTGATATCAACACCAGACCTTTTGTATGCTTCAATTGTCTTATATGAACTAATAAAATAATAGACTGCACCTGGTCAATTAACTTCTTGTTAGTCAATTGTCCAAATACCTTTGAGCCCCTGAAAATGGAAGTACTTTGCTTAAAATGGCTGTAATTCCTAAATGGTAAATGCCATATTTTTGTGGAACCTCTTAAAATAATAAAGCTTAAAGTCTACACTTTGATCACATCTTGATTGTTTTATTACAAATCCATTGTAGTGGTGGTGTATATATATATATATATATATATATATATATATATATATATATATATATATATATATATATATATAATATGTATGTATATATATGTATGTATATATATGTATGTATATATATATATATATATATATATATATATATATATATATATATATATATATATATATATATATAATGTGTGTGTGTGTGTGCATATATATATATCTGACATCAGCTTTGGCGTCAGCTATCTGTTCTTCCTTTTCACCACTGAATGATGGCTCCTCTGTGAGTCACACTTTGGCTTTTTTCTTTTATTAAAAATCAATATTCCCACCTCTCTCTCACACACACACACACACACCACACACACTCACACGCATACTCACGCAGCATGTGCTGGAGTCCTACTGATCATCCTTTATCCTTCCCATGGCCTCTTTGTGGCTCTTTCAGCCCTGGAACCCCCACATTCTCATTCCTCTCAGGCTATATTTACACCACAGCTTCACTGGATGTCATGTGGGGCACACTGCACCATTAAAAACAGAGACTGGCCCAAAAAAGATCTAACAGAACCTGAGGTTCTAGTCCTTTTTCCATCAGCCTGAGGGTTTGAGACTACTATATAATTCACTATGAGGTGTGACAATGCCATTGTATAGTCCAACATGGATGAGATGCTGGGATTATTGTTTTTTTCCCTCCATTTTCTCCCAGTTTGGTCCTTTGCCCACTGTCCCACTGTCCCAATTTCCTGCCCCCTCTCACACAACAGAATGGGAGGAGTAACGACCTATGTTTGCCGTATTTGTTTGGATAACTCGTAGGTTCTAAACACAGCTTTCTTAAGCATTCTCATAAAGGGGTCCTAGAAAAAGGTCTCTTGAAAAGGAAATACTCTGTTTTAAGGACCTTGTGGTATTTCTGCTCAAAGATCTATGGAAAATGCCCTAGAATACCACCACTCTTTCATTTGCACTCCTCAGCTTCTAGTTCTTCTTGGCAGCCATTAACAAGTTAGCACAACAGTAGGAATGTGGGACATGTGCTAAGATGTCTGAAAGGTTCGATTAAAAGCCTTGGCTGCTCATGTCTTTCCCAGTAGGAGAGAGATGAACTGTCTGGCTGGAGGTGTGAAGCTCACAGGGAGCAGGAGCACAACGTAATGAACACAACGCTGGAGCAGGTGATTCTAGAAGACGGCGTTCGCTCCTGCCATGCTGTGACTACACTCTCTGACATCAGATGATGAGCGATAAATTTAGGATCTTCCTCTACTCAGCACACTCCATCTTGACAGTTCCTGTGTAGGCCGGTGTCGCACATGTCTCCTGTTCCCGTCTTGAGCCAGAGTGTGTGTTCGGCAGAAGTGTGTCACAATCTCGGCTTGTGTCACTTCCCCCACCATCAGGAAGACATCAAACGTAGCCCACTAGCACCTCAGAGGGATTCTTTGTCAGGAATGAGCCAGCTAGCTCTAATGCTGCTGTGTTGGGGAGAAAAGACTGTGATGTTTTACAAAGCACCAAGTTAGAGATATAAAACATAAGGCTTTTTACTATTGCTTTTTATACCACAGGGCTGCTGAATTCTCAAACTGTTGATTAATTTTCCATAACAGCAGCTCCTTGTAGTTCTGGTTGCAAGGGAAATCACAAGTTTATATTAATGTGCTTGTTCTAATACAATATTGTTTCTATAGTAACAGCTCATTCACAAGGTCCGTATGACAGACACTCCACATACAATCATTGCTATGGTGAAGTTTCTGTAAAGAGATGTTTGTATAACATTTATGGAAAGAGTGTCCAGTGTCAGCGCTTTGTAACAGTGTGTTTTCAGACATGGGAAATTTTCAGGATAGAGGAGTCTGCTCTTTCCGGTTTCTCTGTAATATAACAAGCTGTGTTTTTTGCTTATTAACTTCAAGAGAGAGAGGAAGAAAAAAGAGAGGCTGGTGAGATAATAACTTTATAACTGTGATTGCGCTCAGGAAGTAGATCTTTGTTGTCTTATTGTCCACTTGGACAGATTTCATTCAAAAAGCTCATTTGAAACATCAGTAATTATAAATCACTGAGTATTTCAGGTATGAAATGTGATTTAGTGCTGGTAGTGTTTTCACAATGAGAAATTCAATAAAATACAGTGCTATTTTTACCTGGATGATTTATATTTATTCATTACACAGCCACTTTTATCCAAAGCAATTTACAATTGATATGTGCAATTCAGGTTCAAGACATGTTCTTCCAGTGTCTTCAGCTTCTCTGGTTTCATCCTATCTCACAAAAAAAAAAAAAACATGCCTGTAGGTGGATTGATGAAAATTAATGATGTAAATTCCAGCAGGGTGTGAATGAGTGTGTGAATGTGTATGTTGGGCTAAGGTGGATTTGTGTCTCATCCAGGGTGTATTCTAGCCTCGACCCCAGTCTTCCTGAGACAATCTGACCCCAGACAATTGACCCCAGTCTTCCTGAGACAATAAGAAGTGCCCTTAAACTTCTATTATTAGAAGTGAGTTTGGTGTAAACATGTTTTCTGTTTATTTCCCAGTGCAAGGAAATGTGTTGATTGTTATCACACATATGCTACAGTCTTCCTGGCATAGGCTTTGAATCCAACATGACACTGAACAGGATAAAGTATTTACTGAAGATGAATGAATGAATGAATGAATATTCTGATCCTTGACCACTGAGCCACCACTACCTTATTGACAATCCAAGATGATACACTTGGTGCACAAAAAATGCACAGTTTTGCACTCTGTGGTTGCCATGCAGCTCAAAATGGCAGATGCAAGGAATGAAAACTGAAAAACAGGCAGCAAAACATTTAGATCAGACATTCTTGGTTTTAAAAATGGTGGTTGTTCTTTTAGAGGTTATACAAGGGATCAGTTCCTCAAGGCACCCGACTAATCTTTCATATCCCTACAGTCCAAAAACTTTTGTGTTCGATTTGTGGCATCACTACAATGTACAGTATAGTGTAGGGTTTGGCCACCATTTTTGAGTGAGTTCAGAAAGCAGATTGTCTCTTTTTAGTTTATTTGTTGGTAAAGTTAGCTACGTTAGCATGTGATGGTCCAGTTAGCCTGGAGGATTTTATTTATTTTGGCCTATCTGACGTCATTTAGTGCTACACAGATACTCTTCATACAATATACCTGCTAGAATTTGTGAGAAAGTCGCCCAGTGCATCTCCTTTATACACCTGAAAATGATTTTTTACACACACTTTCTGTAACATGCCCAATATTTTTGAAAACTGTGTTCACATGGACAGGATATATATATATATATATATATATATATATATATATATATATATATATATATATATATATATATTTTAGAATGGAGAGGTAAAAAGAACATTTTCAAAAATATCCATATACATGTGGACAGGACCTGAGTCTGCAGATATCATTACAGCTGTACATAGCTGTAGTAGCATATTTCTAGCTAAAATGTGTGTTTATGTTTGTGTGTGGAGCATATAGGAAGACGAGATACCCAGGATATGAGGTATTCATAGCTTTCAGAAACGGGATTAGCTGAAAATACAATTTAGGTCACATGTTGCTGTGGGTGAAAACTAGATACAGCTCATTTAAATCCCTCAGCGAAGATCAGGGTCAATGGGGGTCAAGCTGTTGACCCAAGGAGACTCACACACACACACACACACACACACAGCATGCAGGCAGAATTTGGCGAGGACATAGCCTCAAGGTTTTTTTTTTTTTTTTTTTTTTCTTTTACATGGTTAGAGCAAAATCATTGTTGTGTAGAGTTTGGATCAAGGAATTAACAGAAGCAGGACTTATTTAAAAGTTTTTATTGCTCCCACAGGCCTGGGAGATTTCTACCCGCACTCTCAAAAGGAGCAATTGCATCTTCAAACTGCAGGGATCTTGCAGTAATATCTCTTGTGGATAAGCAATCTGATGTGTTTTTTATTACAGCAGCAGGAGGAGAAAGAGCCAAAGCTTCACTGATAAAGAGCCGAATGGCCAGGAAATCGGCTCCAACCTCCACTTAGTCTGACATGATCCGCTTTGTGGTGTTCTGCACTTGACCTACACAAAATCACCAGCTCACACAGGTGTCCTCTTGCACAACACTAAATAGCAGCTGTTACAACACCACTGAGCCTTTTGATGAGGTGCGGCTCAAAGAGAGCGCTAAGTGATGCCACACTCATCACCCGAGCCCATTGCCGCTGTAATTATCCCATACGCTGCTGCTAATGGATTCCACGATGAAGTAGAGGTAGGAACGGTGATTATTACTGCAGTATCTTCAGATGGAGTTTACGGTGCTCAAATTTATGGTGTAAGCCTCAAGGGTCAGGGTTGGTGGAATACGATTACTTACACAAGCTGAACAGATGGAAAAGCCTGCATTTCCCTTTGCATATAAGGTCCTCAGCTAGAGACGAAGACATTATAAAAGTATCTGGAATGCTTAGCAGTATAATCCAACCTAATCTCTATCCATTACTTCTGCAGTGTGTAAATGTAATTATACTAGAATTTTGACACATTTCCCTTTACGGAGAGAAGAACAGAAGACCTGTTTCCTAGAAACCCAGGTTGAGATGAAGGTGTGTATGAGGACTGGGATCCTCTGGATCGCAGGCGAAAACTCACACAAGCAGAAAGTTTTTACTTTCATGTTGACAAGCAGACATGTATGATGCTCATGGGACACAGAAAGATCACGGTGATTAACACAAAAACATGGCAATTCATGTTTATCAAGTGTCCTTTCATTCATTCATCCTTAGTAACTGCCTGGTCAGGGCTGCAGTGGTTTATATGTGGTGAACAATTAAATTTTTTAGAAAATATTGCAGGCAGGTTCAAACAAAAATAATAATTGTGAGACTGGGAAACGGTCCTGTATGCATCTCCAATTATGAACTGGAGTGACGTAGTTGAGGCTGAGGATGAAAGAAGGATGTATGAAGGATGAAATATACAGATTTGACTGAAGATTTCATGAAAGGGTTCCATAAAAATACAATACTGTGCAAAAGTCTTAGGCACATGCAAAGAAATGCTGTAGAGCAAAGATGCCTTCAAAAATAATGAAACTAAATGTTTCTACATTAAAAAAAAACTATAAAGAGCAGTAAGCAGTAATAAATGAAACAAAGTCAATATCTGGTGTGACGATCCTTCACTTCTTCTTTTTTTTTTTTTTTTTAATAGTACTCTCAGGTACAGTGTGTGCAGTTTTATAAGGAAATGAGCTGTAAGTGTTACTGAGCATGTTGCAGAAGCTGACACAGCTCTTCTGGAGACTTTGACTGTCACACTTGCTTCTTATTTCTGCAGCGAAACCCAGCAGCCTTCATTATGTTTTTTTTTTTATCTGAAAAGTGTCTTTTATGTAATATACTGCTTTCTTTACTGACATACAAACATTTTTCTGTAACATTTAATTTTGTGCTGGAAAACTAATGTTGGAAATCTAAAATGTTTTTGTACTGAATCAATAATGTAGAAGTCATAAAATAAAAATCTATAACAAAGTTTGTACTAAAAAAAAATAGGGTGCCTAAGACTTTTGCACAGTACTGTATGTCATACCCAAGCATTTACTGGCACTTCAATACCTGCCCTCAAACTTCTATTATAAGTGTGTTTGGAGTAAACATGTTTTCTGTTTATTTCTCAGTGCAGGGAAATGTGTTGATTCTTATCGCACATATGCTGCAGATTTAACATTTGGTGTTTATGGACATAAACTGTATTTGACATCTTTACCTAAATGTGGCATCAATCACAGACATAATAATATTAGGAATTATTATGGAATTTAACTTAGTGATTGATACCTGTAGTGCTGTAACATGGCTGCCATAATATTGATAATTACATTTCTTTGTAATTCTTGAGTCATTAAACTGATAGACCTTCATGATAGAGAATAAGGGATAATGCATGATTTTATTAACATACATCACTGATGAAAAAAAGCTTAAAACATGTACTGTTTTATATATATATATGAGGCAATTGTCACAAATAAGTACAGACCAAAGCTCTTCTTCAAAGCAAAGTCTTCTTTCTCACCCTGACAAACATGCATGCTGTCCTCATGGACTTCAACTGCAAATGCATAAGGTCAATAACAAGTCAATATTTACACCAAATAACTGTGACATATGAGCAGTCCCATCTGATTCCTGTTCTAGAGGGCTGTGTGACGGCTGAGCTGGTGCAGCTGCAGATGCGCCACAAATGCCAGGTCTCACATGACCAGAGAGCAGGGACAGAATAAGACAGAAGAATCTGGCTCAAGCAGTTATCTCCATGCAGTATAGACTGACAAACAAGAGCCTCAGGAATTGTAGAAAAAAGAGATAATGTGGGATAATGGATCACATACTGGATGATCTTGATCCCATACCGGATAGTGGGATTATAAATCATTACAGTATACAGGTATAGAAGAGTAAAGACGAGTGGTAGTGTGTTGAAAGGATGTCCAGCATGAGCAGATTGTGAATAAGAGTCCTGGGATGAGCACAGGACAGTCTTTATGATTACAGCAGTAATTATTAGGTCTCTTGAAGTGAAAATCTTTAGGGTGTCCATGTGGGACCATCCACAGCAGCAGAAGTGCACAAGTCACAAGTGCAGAAAGGGTTAGGGTTAGACATTTAAGACAATTATGTGCTTCTAACTTTGTGGCTGTGATTATCAGGTGTCCAAATACTTTTGGCCATACAGTGTATGATTTATAACCCCATTGTGCGAGTGTGTTCAGAAGGAGATTGCTACCCTTTTAAGTGTCCTCTCAAGGTTTCTTCCTCATGTCTTCTCAGGGAGTTTTGCTTTGCCACTGTCACCTCTGGCTCGTTCATTAGGGATCTAAGTCTACATACAGATTTCTGTAAAGCTGTGACAATGTTAAAAGCTACTTTTTTAATATAACTGAATTAAATGCCAACAGCCCTATTGGCAAAAAAGGCATATTTTTTCTGTATTATATTACATCATATTATACATTATATTTCTTGATAGTGTTTCTGAGGATGTCCTAGTAATGTTATATACATGAACTTTAAAAGATGCAGGAGCTTCCCAGAAGAAGCATATCCTGGATGGTAGATGTCGTGTGATAGAGGAGAACTAGCTACAGGATATGGATAAATTGGAAGAAAATGGGTTACTGAAAAAAAATAAATAAATCACTGCCAAAAAGCTCAAAGCACACAATTTCATCCATTTGTACTAATGCTGATGATGAAAGCATTGCACAAGTATAACATGCTTTGTTTTTAACACAATACAGAATAAAACCAGGCTAGTCAAGGATAAGACTGGGGCAAGCCCCCAAGCAAATGTAGCAAATGAAATCATCCTTAGTCAACTTACAGTGTAGAACTACACTCATATCCATTAATGTTTTAGACACTCAGTGTATGACTTGAAGCAAGTCTCACCTCAGAACTAATAAACAACTCCAACCTACAAATTTCTTTATGTGTGAAAGAAAATAAGATAGTCTTTCAGCTTATATAGTTATAGGGTACTAGATGAGTGCTGAATGTGGACCTCGGGCATTTGGGAGCTCAGACTGTATTGATCTGATTCCTGTATCTCATCCCTCTGGGCCGGGAAAGCTGTCCAACAGTGGTATTGTGGTGATGGAAACCCCTGGGGCTTTTCATATAACAAAGAGATAGAGTGTGTGTGTGTGTTTGTGTGTGTATAGAATGATATAGAAATGTATTTCCTAAACTGATCCTTAAACTGGTCCAGGTCCTAATACATTTAAAATGACTTATGAACACATAATATCTGTGAATATAAAATTGTAAAATTTCCAGCTCTATTACATCTGAATCCTAAAAAACCCTGAATCTAGTCCAGATAGTTTGAGCATTGTCAAAGGGAGACGCACATGTTTCTCAGTCAAGGTAAACAAGGTTACTGCGGTGTGTATGCTTAGGGCTGGAGGACTCCAGTCTTAAGACATGTTTTTGTATTGACTTGGACTTGTCTGAGACTTATTGTACTCCTTTGTACTCATACTGGGTCTTGGGAATCGGTCTCATGAAATTTGGTCTTGGTCTCATTTGAGAGTTGGTAAAATATGTTCATGTTGTGTTTTCTTTTTGCATGCACAAAGTTTGACAAGAAGTAATGCCTTCTTCCCGAAAACAGCCACTGGTACAATGGACAAATGAAGCCAAGTAGTTTTGGTCGTGAAAAGGATTTGGTGGGTTTCGGTCTTGATCTTGACTCCTTAAGACTCACTCTCGGCTGTTCCTTGTCTTGGACTTGATAAAGACAGTCTTCCCTACAGCCCTGCATATGCATTTCTAATTTGCCATATCAGTAATATGTCTTTTTATCATCATCTGGTACAGCAAGTGTCCTCTCTACAATCCCCCTTTTTTGTCTCTCTCTCTCTTTTCTTCCATATGTAGGACATTTATCTGGCATTCTGATGGTAAATCAGAAGAAACACATAGAATGAATGATCATGAAAATGCTCTTATGATACGATGATGTATTTAGCCTATGTTTGCAAAAAGCATGCTGATCCGAAACACTGTAAATATCTGTATAGTTCCCACTACAACAGAAATGGTTCTGTACATCACACATACACTGTCTGCACTTACACTTTCCCTTTACAGGGTTTGTTTGCAATAGCTTCGTCTTTCAGTAAATGATTAGATTTCATTTCAATTATTTGCTTTAAACAAGATCTGGGTAAACCGCAAGCTATTTATTTTTTTTTTAATTTACACAAAAAAATGCAGACATGCTGACTTGCTTTTTCCATCTTATTCCAAAACTAGCCCATTTTGATGTTAAAAACACAACCCTGGCAACCCTGCCTGTGACAGATGGAAGGGAGTAAATATGAAATGTCTGTGGGTCTCAAGGAAGGAACTGGAAAACAGTGACTTGTATCATAATTCCATGATACAAGAAAGATTAAAAGGGCTGTTCATTATGTGGCAGAATGTAATTTCTTTTTTCGTAGATATTAGGAAATGATCCAGTTACACATGAAAGCAAATATATGCTTCAATTTCTATTATACTACAGCGCTGCTGAATTCTTGATTCTGAATGGTATGAAATTGTTGATTAATTTTATATAACAGAAGCTCTGACAGTAGTTCAGTAGTAGTTTCATATTAATATTATATTAATATTAATATGGTGATTTACATTATCATTTCTATAGTAACAGCCAATTCACTGGGACTTGGTGTATTGTGTGGTGGATTATGACATAGTGGATTAAAACTTTCTCTAAGTCTATTTCTATAAGAAGATTTTATTTGACATTATGAGGTTTATTGAACATTTATGGAATGAATCTCCAGCATCAGCGCTTTATAACAGTCAGGGATAGAGCTGTAACTTTATGTTTTCTGACATGGGAAAGTTTATGCTTTGGGGTTTCTCTGTAACATGACAAGGTGTGGATTTTGTCTTATTAACTTCACAAGAGAAAAAGAGAGGCTGGTGAGGGAACGACTGTTTATAGCTGCTATAATGTAACTGATAACAGGAGCAAACTTGTGTCACAGGCAACCCACAACATTAAAAGTAACTACAAATAGATAAAAGTATTGACATTCTTTAATTAATACTACTACTACTACTACTACTACTACTACTACTAATAATAATAATAATAATAATAATAATAATAATAATTTGCTGTGGTATAAGAGGAATAAAACAGGACATTCAGGATGAAAATAATCAACTTTGGGGTGGTAACAGTAATTCCGCTTTGTGTCGGATCACATCACACCATCCCGCTGTTGATTATTTTCCAGTAACAGCATGCCCCCAAGTGTTTTATTCCTTATGTACTAATAAAGTTTTCTTTTTTTTTTTTGCATTAATCATCAGAAGTAATGGAAATGCTGCAACATGGTTTCTGGATGTACACATCTTTATCTTTTTCTTACTAACAAAAGTTTCATTCAGAGAAAAATGAGTGGACATAGAAAAGAGAAATGTCAGATTTAATAAACTTTAGCCTTGCCTTCATATGAAATTGGTTTCATTTATAGTGCATTGCTTTGAATTTTTTTAAATACTAAAATTGAATGATTTCCCCCCCTCTGTAAAAGATCACTGGCAGAATCAGGAAAAGTGATTTCAAAGCTGTATGGAGCTGAAAGGCCCGGGGTGTTGGTTAAGCAATCTGCTTTAATTTGTTCAGCGCTATGTATTTTCAGACCAAATGATATGAGGGAATGTAATTTGAGTGAGTGTGAGTGTGGGCTACTTTCATTTCAGAGTTCCTCTTGTTCACAGCCATGATTGGTGACTTGTTATCAAGTGCAGAATTATTGCAGTATTATGGATTTATCCCTGGCTGAGAGGTCGAGCTGTGAACGACTGACACATTTAATAAAGAAAAGCAGCTCGGCTCTTCAGTTTCTCTCCTCATATAACTAAGCTTTGCTACAAAGGTCAAGGCCTGTTTTTTTTCCCTTTAAACAGCATGCTCGATTAAAATGATGGATATGGTTGGATCAAGAAAACATTGTGTTAAGAAGATTGGAAAAGCCACAGAAAAAGTTTACACTTCTTAATTGTCCATTTTTAGTATTAGCCACACAAATTAAGCGTTTTTTTAATGTTAAAATTTTAATGTAGTGTTTCTGTGTAATTTTTCATTTCACTGTGTAATTCAGCAAATTTTGTAAGTTTATTTTAAATTATATCGCAAAAATACCAATTGTGCATTAAAGACCTTTAGACTTAATGATAATTCGCTATGATTTTGGTTACCATTTTAAATATTATTTTTAATTAACTTAACAAGCTGTAATTATTAATTTTGTTTCTTCATATTTATTACTGCAGTATTTTGGCTGTATCCTTTAAATTAATTAACCTTAAATTAATGTTAACTGACTGATAACTACCTTTGACCACACAGTTCACCTATTTGCACCCTTATACAGTATATCGGCATTAGCTAAGCTCTACGCTAATGTTGCCAGACAAGGTTTAGCTTAGCTTAGCTAATGTTACCTCTTAAGGAGTAGCTATTTGGCTTCAGTTGCTAGCCAGGTTCACTAGCAAAATGTTATTAGTTAAAATACTATATCATGTAATTAGAACCAAGCATTAGCTATATTGTGTTAACTAGTCGCTAAAGTCTTAAGCTAGCTAACCTTAAACTCAATGTAATATTGTAAAACACAATAACATTTACATTTACAGCATGTAGCAGCTGCTCTTATCCAGCGTGATGCTCGGAAGTGCTTAACAATCTCTATTAGAAACATATCCTTACAGTATACAAATAGGTCAGAGGCTAAGAAGACAATTAGGATAAAATGAGTACTTTAGGAGCAATGTTCATTCAATATTAAACACAAACAGGGTTTTGTGTTTCAAGCGATTATGCAGGAACATACTGTATACATATATACAGTACGTCTGCTTGTGAAGGACATTTTTCCAAAACATCCTCTTTCTCTGGGAACTTTGTACACTATGCTTACCTGTCACAACATCCACTATATACTGTATATATACAGAGGGAATATATGTAGGACGCTACTAGTTTATTTATATTTTAGGAAATAGAACCAACTATATTTATTAGAAAATAGTGCAGGCAGGTACAAACTAAAGTAACTAAAACAACTGTGTAAGCAGGATTAATAAAAGTCTCGCACATCTCTAGATGAAGCCAATTATGAACTGGGGTGATGTAGTTGAGTTTGAGGAACTGTCAGAGCCAGAATTCACACACGATGCTGACACTGCTCTTTTCTCTATACTCTTTTCTTATCAAAGAGCTTTTCAGAAACAACTGAAACAAGAAATTTTATCTCCAAAAATACACACCACCAATTTTCACTGCTGGAAAATGTGAAAGGTCGCACATTAACTTGTGCAGCATCCAGAACCCTGAATTTTCCACTTGTAAATATGACTTTGTCAGCTGTTCAAGTGCAATTTCCAAGAAGGAAAATTGGTATCTCTGAGTTTCTGACACCACTCATATGCAGCTTAACTACTGGGTGGAAAATGAAAATGAGCGATCTGGAGAGCAAATAGCTTCTGTCATTCTATTTTCACCCTGGTGCAAATAGCCTGCCTAATTATATGTATATATATATATATATATATATATATATATATATATATATATATATTTCATCTCATGTTTGTTCCTGGAAATGCATGTTTCTTTCCATTTACTATATGAAGCCATTCATGAGTGTGGCCTCAGACTGTGCAGAAATTGGAAACCCACAGTGTTACACACAGTAAAACCCTTCACCATAAACATTAAGACCTTCCTTCATGTGTACTGGTTTATAAAGATGCACTGTTTCACTAAACTACATGGCCTCAATCACTGTACTGCTTATTACTGGGGTAACATAATGGTAGTGTTATCGGAAAACAGCATGGAGAAGAAGGTGCCCTTAATTCACTGTCTCTTGTGAGATATAATGAGTTTAATAAGGGCGTTTGTGCAAGCAGACCGCTCTCCCCTCTCCCTGACTCTGTAGGGAGCCTATCAAGGCCTGGACTAACATTTCCCACCGCTGCTCCAGTGTCCATTAATGAGAAGTGAGAAATAAATCCACAGAGAAATACATACATAACAAAGTAAATCAGGTTTTCAAGAATTGAAACGAGCCTTTCACTGCTACTGCAATTTCGGTATTGGCATACTAGAATTAATTACTACAGGGTTATAAATAGTTTTGTTCAAAATCTGCCCGTGTAGAGAAAAGCTCCAAATCGATTAATTAATGAAGCAGGTGGTGAAAGTGTAGCGCTCAAACGTACAATTTATCATTCAGCCACAACACGTATTGACAAGGGTCATTAACTTAGTAAATGAGATTATTTCATCAATTGCATCCACATACATACACTTACCTCACGTTGTATAAATCAACACACCGTTTTAGACAAATTGTATGAGTGAAAAATGGGAATTGGGCCAAATTGCTCTCACAGAGAGGTTTTTAACTGGAGGCTATGCTCAGGAATCAGCATGATCCTAATGCCATCAGACTGATAGATCTAAAGCACAAAACTGTGTTTATTTTTTTCTTTTTTTTCTTTTTTCTGGATTTTCTATACTTTCCGTTCTGTAGCCATTTTCACCTGAACCTTGCTGTGAGTCAAATGTATTTGTGCTTGACCCAACAGCCCTGGATAAGTGGTTCTGGCAGATTTCTTCAGTGGTGCCCAATCGTCCATGTCAAGGGGACTAGGAATATTTGTGGTGGCTCTTTTCTGAGCCTGCTTCCACCCACGAGGGCCTGCAGCGGCACTGAGGCTGATAGATGGTGGTGAAGTTTACTGTGCAATAGTGTTGGGAGGATAATGGAGCGCAGCGGATAAGAGGCTTACTGCGAACTCTGAGATGTGGGTGGTGGATGACAAAATGGATGCAGGAGTCAAAGGAAGAGAAAACAAGCCCTGGGGAAATCTGCAGCCCTGTGATTGGGAAGAGCTGGTCACAAGGCATCTCAGTTTGACACAATGGATCAGAGGAAAAAGAGTGCTTTTTTGGAAAGAAAATTTTTGGAAAGACAAAAATTTACTGGTACTTAAACCAGTTCTAGACCTAAACTGAAGAGGCTGTGCAAGTCTTTATTTTTCCAGAACTTTTAACAGTTTGGCTTGAAAGGAAAAAGTGTGAAATGGGCCAGTGACAGCTCCAAGAATAAGACACACCATTTTTCAAGCAAAAAGCCACACAGAGCAAACAGCTTCATCCAAAACAACTTATTCCAGCTGCCTTAAACATAAAAGCTCTTTATTATAGCACTAAACATCTGTCTTTCTCTTAGAGGTATACATCAGGACTGTAATACCAAGGGACCCAACTAAAAGGTTCTGGGAGGAGGCATTTTTACTTTCTTGTGGGTGGTCAGATATGTAACAGGGCACAAGAAAGACCACATTCAATAACATGAGAGCATATTTGGTGCTTGCATGGAGCTGTGTGATGCATTTACTGCTTTCATTCTTTCATCTTAAGTAACTGCTTTATCCCAGTCAGGGTCATGGTGGTTAAAATGAATAATAATATATTTATTTACTTATATTTTGAGAAATAGATCCAACTAAGTTTGTCTAAAAAATATTGAAATAAATATCAAACTTTCTGTGGGAGCTGGTGGCATTGGTCAAACTTTCTGCATGACTTTCTGTGGGAGCAGATGGGATTGGTCAAACTTTCTAAGGGAGTGGGTGGGATTGGTCAAACTCTCTGTGAGAGCAGATGGGATTGGTCAAACTTTCTGTGAGAGCAGGTGGGATTGGTCAAACTTTGTGAGAGCAGGTGGGATTGGTCAAACTTTCTGTGGGAGCAGGTGGGATTGGTCAAACTTTCTTTGAGAGCAGATGGGATTGGTCAAACCTTCTCTGGGAGCAGGTGGGATTGGTCAAACTTTCTTTGAGAGCAGATGGGATTGGTCAAACCTTCTCTGGGAGCAGGTGGGATTGGTCAAACTTTCTGTGGGAGCAGGTGGGATTGGTCAAACTTTCTTTGAGAGCAGATGGGATTGGTCAAACCTTCTCTGCGAGCAGGTGGGATTGGTCAAACTTTCTGTGAGAGCAGGTGGGATTGGTCAAACTTTCTGTGGGAGCAGGTGGGATTGGTCAAACTTTCTGTGAGAGCAGGTGGGATTGGTCAAACTTTCTGTGAGAGCAGATGGGATTGGTCAAACATTCTGTGAGAGCAGGTGGGATTGGTCAAACTTTCTGTGAGAGCAGATGGGATTTGTTAGACTTTCTGGGGGAGGGGGTGGGATTGGTCAAACTTTCTGTGAGAGCGGATGGGATTGGTCAAACCTTCTGGGGGAGTGGGTGGGATTGGTCAAACTTTCTGTGAGAGCAGATGGGATTGGTCAAACTTTCTGTGGGAGCGGGTGGGATTGGTCAAAGTGGATTTAAAAAAACACAGTCCTTTGCACACCTCTACTTTCTGTTGTCATTCAAGAGACCAGGATGACACTAATGATAAAGTAGGATCACTTTTGTCCCATATTGCCATGCTTTTCAATTAGACAACTCTGTGAGAGCATCCCCTCTGTAGGCTCCTGTTACCTGGATTATGAAGAGCCAGTCGGAGGCTCTCAGTGGGCCTGCACTCGTCGTGAGCTCTAATGAAACCCTCCTAGGTGAGACAGCCCTTGCTTATTGAGATAGATGGCATTTTCTCTTCTCACTGCTGTTTTTTTTGGTGCCAGAAAGGTAAAGCAGTTTCAGCAGACCTGGAGGAAGAAGTGTGGAGCAAGATCCAGCTTAAAGCAGGAGAAGATTTGCTCAGATTAAGAAATAAGTCTGACAGAGAAATAAGTCATTCTCAAAGTGGTCTCATATATAGGCACTGTTCCGGCTGAGCTAGACTGTTCCATTTCTATTGACGATTACCATGTAGTGGTGTCAGAGGTACTAATGTCTATGGTTTAGTATTTACCACTTTAGACCTCTTGCTATGGAGATACAGAAAACTACGTTCTTCTGCATTTTAAGATAAAGCAGTGGTCAGACCAATCATGGATGACATTTGCCCAGTGGAAAAGACATTTCACTGAAGGAGAATGGATGCAGGAAGTAAAAGCTATGCATTTGCTTTTGGTAGTGGTTACCTAGGCTATTTACTACTGACTTTATCTAGGCGAACTCTGTAAAGTTCTTTCTTGTAATTTCTGTAAAGCTGCTTTGTGACAATGTCCATTGTTAAAAGTGCTATAAAAATAAAATTGAATTGAATTGAACTCTGACCTGTTAGTTCACAAACCGTGGTTTTGTGAGCCAATACGAAACATGAGGGTGGGGCTGTGGGCTCTGGTAGGTAAAAGGGTGGAATTTTGTATTCTGTATTGCAACAGTTATATTACAAAGTGTATTATAACTTTTGGAGTTAAAGTATTTTTAAGAAGCTGAGGTCGCTTAGGGACACCTCTAGAAGTAGCAGGTGGGCCTCCTGCATTATCAAATGCTCAGGAAAGAAAGATCACTGCCCAGGCATCATTACAGACCAGCGCCAAATGTTGCTGCTTCTGGTGTAGTTGCAAATTATAGCTGAAATTTCCACAGGGTTCTATTTGCCTTATTTTAACTCAACCAGAAAGTCCAGAAATTTAAACTTTTCAACTCTGGCTTTGAAAACTAAGACTATAGAAAATCATCATGGATCATTGACAAAAACGTCAAACATCAACTCGGAAACTTGAATATGAATGGAGAAGGATTTCAGAAGGCCATTTTCTTCATTTACTTTCCATTTAGTCAGCACTCAGTCTTTCTGGAAGACAAAAAAAAAGACCTCAGTGCTGTGTGTGGTTGAAAATGTTCTACGAATGAAGTGTTTAAATGAAATAACATGGGTGGTCAGAATACTATTAAAAGGAAAAGCAAATTAACTTCATTCACTTCATCTTGTGAGGCAAAGCCATGGCAGTTTGCAGCTGGTCAAAGGCCTGCGTCACATGATGTGCTGATCCTTAGCCAATAGTGCAGCATCTGTTTATTTCAGATAAATCTTGTCACTGCTCACCAGCAGCTGTTCATTTTAATTCATCTTAAGCAAACAAGGAAAATACTGTTGCAAGGATTCCTCAAACAATCTCACTCAATAATTCATTTTCATTCCCTCACTTTATGGAGGACAAGTCAATTTATTAGGAATTTATTATTAAGCATGTCAAAGGTTGGGGTGGTGTTCAGAGAGCAGCACCATTATAAAGAAAGTGCCTTGTTGCCATTGTGTGGTATGTACTTACAGTCAGTTGGGTAAGAGTTATCCCTGCTTTTTATAAACTTCCCCCACTGTCTATAAACATGATTTTGTTCTGGATGAGATGATGTGATTACCAAAGGCATGATGGATAAAAAAACTGAGTAGCCAGTTGATCTTTCTGGATGAAAAGAGGAGAAAAATTTGAGGATGGGGTGATGGAGATGACACACATCTCGCTGAGCTGGAAGAACAAAGCTCCAAAGAGGATCGATATCAATTTACTCAGGTTTCTTGGGCTGCCTCGGCTTTCGCTCTTAATCTAGTTTGCTGCTTGTTAGGTCTCTCGAAGGAAAGCTTTTTCCTTCCATTGGTTTCCAGGCTTATACTACCGTAGGCTAGGATTCCTGATTATGTGATGGAAATATCACTGTCTGTCAAACCTTTGCTTAAAGATGGATAACAGTTGGACCTAAGTAAAGATACTTATTACACATAAATAAATAAAATAAATAAATAAATAAATGTGAAACAAACGATCAAATAGTATCTTGGCAATCCTATGTTTTATTCAGAATCATAAATGAAAAGCAAGATCTACTACGAAAAGCAACTGAAAGATTAAAAAAAAACAAGCAACATCAAATCTTGCATTGGATTTAATACTTGCAAACAATGTGGCACTTGTTTTTTCAAGAGCGTATCAGTGTCCTGAATTTCAGTTTTGGGTTTTACCAAGCTTAAGTAAAGCTAAGAAGAGGTTAATCTAATAACCTGTAGTTATTGAGGATAGTCAGGGTTCATTTTGTTTATTTGTATAATGTGTAACGGTAGCAAATTCAAAGGCACACCCCGTCATGAAACCAGCTGACCCATGACGAACTTGTTCACGAGGTGATTTATTTCTGTTTATGCTCATGCCATAAATAATAATCAAAATGAGAAAGAGGGGGGAAAAACACTTTCAAATAACTAAAGCTCTGCTTCATTCTTCTTGGCTTTTCCAGCTCATGTTCACAGTTTCAGTTTACTGCTCAGGAGAGAGAGAGAGAGAGAGAGAGAGAGAGAGATAGGAAGTATGTAGCTATTTTCTTATTATATAAACCCTACAAAAAATGACAGCATGGGCAAATCAAGAAATACTGACAGGCCACATGTTTTGTACAACTATACTGCAATTATTCCCATAGTCCTACATCTTTATCAGGCATAAAATGTTGGAATGGAAATTCACAAGAAGGTAAAAGAAAAAAAATACCCAATTAACACCTCATTTCTTCACACAGTATAGACTGCTAAAGTGAAGGAATTCCTCACACCAATTACACAGAAAATGGTATCACGTTATATCAAGGTTCTCTTAACTTTACATTATTTTTTAGTTAACATGAACAACTGAATAATAATTAAACATGAAAATCAAACTTCTCTAGTTAACATTTCAAGGTAAATGCATGCATAATTAAATGGCAGTGTCTGTTAAACTAAAACAACCAGTTTGTCTTTACTTGTGAGTAGATTACAATACAAAATACTACGCTTAAGACTTTTTTATTCACTCAACAAAATAAAAAGATCATTCTTGCTCTGTCAGTAAAGGTGATGGTGTATTAATAATTGACATACCAAGCATCTTTTCTTAAAATGGTGAGACTGGTAGAACTGGAAGGTTACATACAGTATGTATAATCACTGGCTAAACAACTCAGTGGAGAACCTCCATGGAGGTTTCCTTCAGAACAAGTGGACATTTCCTGTGTACTTGTTTCCTTGCCGAGTACCAAAAGCAAAGCGGTAAACTTGGTTTTCTTTAGTACAGACTACATGTCTCTATATATGCAAATCTAAATTCACATTAATATTTCTAAGCAAGTTGAAAAGTTATTTATCCAAACATGTATGTAAATATCAGGATAATAATATGATAGAATTATTTAATCAGGATTTTCATTAAGTAAAAAAAAAAAAAAAAAATCACTGTTTTTCCATCTTTCGTCACCTTTTCTGAACACCTCATTAATTTTAGAAAGTTTTATTACTGCTGCTTCCTTTAAACCAGGGGTGAAAAAAATGATGGAAAAATTATAGGAGAAAGTGTGAACATGTGGGTATTTTGTCAAAATATTACTCTATTAAAAGTTGAAGTAGTGACTCAAAGTATACTGAATATGCTGTACTTAAGTGAAAGATTAAAACT
Source organism: Pangasianodon hypophthalmus (assembly GCF_027358585.1). Taxonomy (NCBI): domain Eukaryota; kingdom Metazoa; phylum Chordata; class Actinopteri; order Siluriformes; family Pangasiidae; genus Pangasianodon; species Pangasianodon hypophthalmus. The sequence continues at coordinate 30,421,164 of NC_069710.1, read as the reverse complement.
GCACATATAGTTACAGCAAAATATAGTTAATTATTCAAAAATTAAAAAAAAGAAAAATATATACTGTGTATTAGCTGAAATTAGAAGTCAGGACACTTTTACTAAGATGCACAGAAATGTGATTAACTTGAAATGTAAAAATATTTGTCACAAACTTAAATTTTTTTAAAAATATATGTTTAGAATAAGTGGCCAGCTTTGTATCAGTCAAAGGTAAAGCTGTAACTATGTTTTCCACCACAGAAAAGTCTTTAAGACAGGAGTTTACACTTTCCAGCTCACTTCAATAAGATACAATGGCTGGTCCTGAGAAAGCATGGTAAGCCTCAGGCAACAAAAATAAACCTGACAGTGTCATTCAGAATCTGCAATTGGCTTGTCTCAGGTGACCAAGAATCGCCAATGTTCCAACTCCTCAGACGAATCATCTCCATTCTGTTTCAGCAGAGGACAATGACAACGCTGTCATCTTCATTAATCTGCTCTAACTGCAGCTCTACCAGGACCTCCATGACATGGAACAGCACAATAACACTGCTGCACGGCCAAAATCATTGAGGCCTAACATAACGATCACGATCTCAGCCATCCATAACTTCACTTATTACAGTGCCATGAACATCAGGCGCTGAACATAATCCTTAAACAAGTTTTATGAAAATGTCTCACCCAGAAATGGTAATTAATGGAGTAAGGAACTAATGGCGGAACATTTTAATCGATAGAGTGCAGAGGAGAATGCATAATAATCAGCCAGCCAGTGCAGCTGCACCAGTGCACAGCTCTCATTAATAAATCTGAGAGTAATGTTCATCAGAGGGTTTATTACTGATTAATCTCACCATCTGTCTGTCTCTTGAGCCTCAGCTCTAGAAAATGGTGCTTGTGTGTTTCATTGTTCAGATACGTAGGTGATGGATTAGAGGAGTGGCCGGTTGCGGATATGCTTCAGACAGGTAACGGCTGTGCTGGATTAGACATTTGGAGTCTCAATAGAGACAGGGATAGAATTTTGATTCAGTTCAGTTTTGTGGAATTTTTGAATGGAAACTAAATATAGCAGAAAAGTTTTAATGCTTGGCTGAAGCGTAAAAAAGTCATAAAGATAAGTGACAGATATGCATTAAAAAAACTAAACAAAACGATAACTTGCTGTGCATGTATTATTAGTCAACCAGGAATTCAAAAGAAGTCAACTAGTCATCTTTTCCATAGTTTAAGTATTGGAGTTAGTGCACTTAATCAAAGAAGGGGTCAAACCACACTAAACAGCCATACACAATTTACAGCTTCACTGCTTTTTAGGCTACAGTGGTGACCACAAAAATAAATAAATCAGTGTAATAAATGTGCAAAATAATAAATCCGTGCATAACATTAAAAGATATTATACTATTTAAGGATGTACCAGTTCTTAATACGCACTTGTGTGGACAGCTCCGATGAAATTATTGATTCAGCTGTGTGCAGAACAGAAGCTCATGTCCATCAACAGAGGGCTCTTTATTGCTCAATGAGTGGCCTTCCTTGGATGGAGGATGCCATGTCTATACAAGTTACTGGGAGGGTTTTTTTTTTCTATGCTGATAATGACATTAGAGTTGTATTATCATGTTTTATAGATCTTACCCAAGTTGTTTTTTAAATCTTACTGGTGTCTGGGTTGTTTTTTTCCCAGGCTGATAATGACAAATTATGCTACACAGATGTTATCCTGTGTACAATACAGTCTCATTATAGCTGTGTGTTTAGCTTGTGCTTGTTTGATTACATTATCTTATTGCTCCTTTTCAGAATACTCACATAACAGTACTTGATGGAAAAACATAATCAGTCATATTTTCATCAGCTATCTTTTGGCAAAATATTAAAAAGGTAACCTAGTGAAAGACAGAGTGAATCATAATTCTTATGTTGCATCTTATGCTTTCTGTGACACAGACAGAAGCACAAACACGTCATACAAACTCACTACAATTCCGGGTCATTAGGTTTCTTTCTGTAGTACACTGTTCTTGAACTGTGCTGTTTGACTCTAGTCAGGGTTCAACTTAATGTGGAATACAAACGGATCCCATCCACTGGTTTAAAACAAAAAGTAAAAAAAAAATGATCCCCTGTGTAAAACTGTGCTGTTATATATATATATATATATATATATATATATATATATATATATATATATATATATAAAAAATGGGTTGGTGTGATGCCCCCCAACACAAAGCAGATTTAATGTTACAACACAAATTATTTTCCCTTAAAATCAGCACAGAATTTCAGCACAGAAATATTGCAGCATATAGTAATAGCAGCTGTAAACAGTTGTTTCCTCACCAATCGCTCTTTTTTCTCTCTCTTGAAATTAATAAGATAAAAAAAAAGTAAATTCTCATGTTACTGAGAAACACAAAGCACAAAGTAACCTATTTTGAAGACTTTACCTGTGTAAGAAAACATGCAAATGGGCACTTTTCCAAATAAAGAACTAGTCTCTCTCTAGGTATCAACAAAACAGCTACTTAGAAAAGACAGGCTCATAAGTAGGCTCCTGGTAACAGTGCACAGGTGAAGACAATCACTCGTTACCTGCTTGTTTTCTCCTATCACTTCTTCCTTCTGCAGTCCCAGCTGTCATGATCAGTTTTGTATTTCAGCTTGGGGATTTACATATCACCATATATCTGACCTTAGTATTATAGGTTTAAAAATACTATATAAATAACATTTATTTGAATTGAAATAAAGTTCTTCATAATCTTCATGGATTCATTCATGACACAGATAGAACCTTATAATACTAAGGTCATGACATTTTGACAGAAACTGGAACATTGTTACAGAAATGATGAAAATACAAAAAACCTTAACTACAAAGAACTTGATTCCATGGAAAATTTCTATGCTATTGAAAGCCGATATATTCACATATGCAAGTACAGTACAGTGAAATTATTTTGTTCATATATCCTATTTTGTTACTAAGCTAGGGTCAGGGTGCAGGCTCACCACACGATACCGAAGTCAGAATGCAGGATCAGAGTGCAAAGTCAGAATGCATCTATGTTACTGAGGTCAGAATGCAGGTCCAGCCATAATTCTGGGGCAGAGTGCAACATCAGCCATGATACTTAGGTCAGAGTCAGGATCAGCCATGATACTAGTGTGAGACTGCATGGTTAGACACTGGGGTCAAAGTGCAGAGTCAGCCATGATAGGCTGGAGCAGTTGAGGCCCTTTCCCAAGGGCCCAGTAGTAGCAGCTTGGTGGTACTTTGAACAAATAATGACAATGTGGTGCAACAGTAAGGCTAAATGGTGACTTTTTTTTTAAAAGGGGATGGTGTGTTCCAAAAAACATGAAGCTAGCCAGGCTTATAAGTTAATCTGAGTCCAATTTAATAGCAAAATTTAATATTAATTCAATGCTTCAACTTCAGACTTCAGATGAAGCAGGTTGAACCCTATAAATTGGAATGGACAAGAGCAATGTCGTTAAAAAAACGTCTCTACAGAGTGTAAGTGCAGACGAGGGCACTTCAAAATCAGGCCTCATTGAGGAAGAGAGGAGGGAGCACTCCCTCCCCTCCCTCTCTCATCAGTGAGGTGTTATCAGAGCTGACAGCACAGGGTGCATGCTGGTGCTGCCAGATTCTCTTTGTAGTGTTCCTTCTCTCTCTACACACCACCAAGCTCCATACAAACACACACATGCATACATCACACCCACACACATACACACACGCGGCCTCTGAAATGTTAATGCTGCCCTCTGAAAAACATCAACCTGACGCATATCCGCCCCCTGTTTATGATAATATATACATGTGGAAGGATCGGAGTGGAGGAGAAAACAGGATGAAGAAAGACAACACAAAAAATTCTGACACCTTTGAGAAACTAAAGGAAATAAAAGTATGCTGGGAGAGGATTTAGTTAGAAAAGGAGTGCAGGGACAAGATGGAGGGCAAGAACAAGCCTATGGGGAGATAATTATGATGAACAAGGTACACTTGTACAAACATGAAAAGGATTAAAATCCTTCAGCTATCTTTCTTTCTACTATGACACAGATTTGTTTTGTTGAACTCAACCCCAATAGAGTGAATACCAGGGGTAAAACTGTACTTAAGGGCAGTGCTCATAAGGCTACAGGACACTTATTGTAGATAAGTCTTTCATGACAACCAAGATAAATCTATGTAAACATTTACAAAGGCTGAGTTCAACAGTCATAAAGATTGATTTCATCAGTGTTGATGTCAAGATGGCACAATACCTGAGTGGATTGGCATGAATTTCTGTTGAGGTAAAGCTGTGTTATGACACTTTTTAGACTGTCTTAGACTTTGTAGCTGCTTATCTGCTGTACATCACTGGAGATGCATCCCTATGTCAAAATCTTGTGATCTCCCTCGACAACTCTTAGATCTCACCATCTGTCACTGAATGCAACCTTGGGGTAGTCCTGGGCAACCAACTCTCCTTCTTGCCTCACATCACTAAACTGAATTGGTCATGCAGGTTTCTCCTTTACAACATTAGGAGAAAGTGGCCATCGCTATATATAGAGGCCACTCAGGTGCTTGTTCAGTCCCTTTTCATTTCAAGACTGGACTACTGCATCTGGCTCCTGGCAGGACTGCCCCTGCGTGCCATCCAATCCCTGCAACTGATTGCGACTGCATGACTTGTTTTCAACCTCCCCAATTTCTCCCACATCACCCCATTGTTACGCTCCCTCAACTGGTTCCTTGTAGCTGATGCTTGCCTACAAAGCCATAAACTGACCAGTGCCCCAGATGGTGGAATGAACTCCCACTCTCTGTCCAAACTGCTATCTTCAAAGGAAGACTAAAGACCTGCTTCTTCACCAAAGGAGGACCTTTTGTCAGAGAGGCAACCAAGAGGGAAAGGATGACCTTCAACATGCTACCAGCACCATGCTTCACAGTGGGGATGGTGTTCTCAAGGTGATGAGTGGCGTTTACACCAAACATAGCATATTGTGCCTAGGCTGGGCTATGGTTGTGTGAACAGCTTTTCCCAACTGAGCTGTGGATCCCTCCAGCACCTTCGGAGTTACCCTTGGACTCTTGGTTGCTTCTCTGACTAATCTCCTCTTCACCTGGTCACTGACTTTTTCCCCAGAATTGTTTTGATGAATCCTTGCTCTTCATGATGCAGTATGTTCTCTAACAAACTCTATTACAACACACTCTATGACATTATTACTTCGAGTTGCCATCAAAACTGACAAAGGCAGTCTTTATGTCAACTGATGCCTGCTGTAGTAAGACTTTATAACCAATTATTTATAGATTTATGTTATTACCTACAAAACCTATATAGCTTTAATGTAGCCTTATGAACACCATCTTTATGTAGAGTGCTATTGTATTTTTTTTCTTTGCTTGCTCCCTCTTAGCCTGTTAAAGTGTACAGCAGCACGCTTAGAAACAAAGTTTCAATCACACACAATTAAATCTAACAAGCCTTTGGAATTCAAACGGAGCATTAAATAATGTGTGAGAGATTTCAGTGCTAATCCACATCAGGCCGGATAGGTAATGATGTGGCCTTTTTCTCTGCATTGAATGGAGGGAGGTGAAGGAAAATAAGATCGTGCAGGGAATGAAAAGGGGAGGGACACATGCTACAAAGCCTAACCCACATAATGGATTCTGTGATTGCTCCAGAGTAGCTAGAGCATAGCAACACTCCTTTCTTTCCACATCAGATTCAGTAAATCTGTAGCAAGGACATTGTGTTAATACTAATTACCTTCTAAATAAGATGCTACCTTTGGATGGAAAGTGTATCTGCAGGATATTTTCATGATGTTAAACCCCTGCTGTCTTTCAAAGATAAAAAGATCAATATAAAGTTTGATTGTGGCATCAATATATGATTATTTGCTGTTCACAAATGTCATAAGGTAGATCATTTTTTTTTATATTTGTGGAACCAAGCACCACCAATAAGCAAAATACACAGAATGCAATGAAGCAAGGCTGGGGCTGATTTCTGTGAATCTGTCTATTCTCTGAGTGTAGCGCCCCCTAGATTAGATCTCTATTTGGGCTGATATTTTTCAGACACATCCGTAACATGTCATCAGCACCGACTGACAAGGCGTATGTGAAATACAATCCCAGGTATGGAAATATTTACTCTATCATCATTTCTTTTCCTGAAAATATCTTAGATTGGGGTAAAACTACTTAGAGTAATTTGAAGGAGAAACTAAAATAGATAAACAAAGCACACATTGTCCAAAGTACAAATTACGCAAAAGGATAGATTACAGAACATTTTTTGGCATCTTTGGTATAACATAACATGAACTGAGTAGATTGTTACAAGGATTTGAAACAATTAGAAATCAAGAATGTAGCTGCCTATCTGCCTTTTGTGTGTGTGTGTGTGTGTGTGTGATACTTTGCCCCACATCATTCTTATTATGTTATCAATGAGAACTCATGAGACCTCATTCATTGCTAACTGTAACTCCACTTTGCATCAGGCAGCATCACACCACCCTGTCATTGATTATTTTCCTATAACAGCACATCCCAAAGAGTTTTATTCCTTACACAAACCATTTTGTGTATCAACTAGGTCATTTGTCCAAGACATCCTGTTTCTCTGGAAACTTTATGCACTACCCGACTCTACTATTATTACTGAAGAGCAGTTACTCCCTGAATTCTTCTTCAGCTAACTGCAGCCTTTCAGATTAGTAGGAGCTAAGTTTTCCAGCTAAATATTAGAATGTTTTGTGTGAACAGGTGCAAGATAGTACCTAATATTAGTCCACCATGTGTTAGCAAGGGCTGACTAATAGCTAGCTAACTACCTGAATGTACTATAATTACTGAAATATACTTAAGTTACTCTCTGGATTCTTCTTTAGTGAACTGTAGCTTCTTGGAGTAGTTAGCTAACTAATTTTGCTATCTAAAGTGTTACAATGTTTGTGTCAGCAGGGGCTAGCTAGTAGCTAATATTAGTTCAACAGTTCAACATATGCTAGCAGGAGATGGGTAATTGCTAGCTTTCTTTCTTGCTAGTGTGATGCTAGTTCTCAATCACTGGTGATTAGGATAGAAGGATAGAACTCTTGCCTAGCTCATTATTAGTCAGAACCTTGGGTTTTGATGGAAATTATAATTATAATTTATATTTAAGTACTGTCAGCAGCAAGCTAGCGAACATTAACTACCTAACTAGACTAATATTACCTAAAGCTATATTGCTTTAGCCCTTATTTAAACTTTCTGCACTTATCCTGTTTCTTTGATAGCACTGAAGTTGCTCTGTTTTATCAAAAGCCATGAAAGCAAGCTAGTGATAAACTGAAAATAAAAAGTAGAGACATGAGAGGATTTCTGTATCAGGTGTTTGTTCTTATATTGATTTCAGGTGCCTTGTTTTTATAGTAAAGTTAATGTCAGTGTTATGAATATTCTTTAGAGTGCTTTTACAAAGCTATTCAGATGAAATCGAACAAAATCCATCAACATTCGTCACTCGAAGTCATTCGAGCTTCTCATGAGATTAGGCTTAGCAAACATCCAGTGCCAGTCTTCCGTTATGTCAGTTTATATTTATAGAATAGTCAAGATGTGCACCACACACACACCCACACACACACACACACACACAAATATATACACACATATCCAAGCTGAAAGAGATGCATTTCGGATAAACCAGCATGCCGTGTGCCTGAGCAGGCCTGCGGGGATCTGTGGTAAGAGTGTCATCCTTGGAAAGGAAGGATCTAAATAAGTGTGTCAGCAGCAGACAGACAGCGGTGGATGACAACAGTCATATGACACATGTCACATGGCATCGAAATCCAAAAAGAAGAAAGTTCCTGACTGCTGTCGAATGGACAGGGCTGTCACTGGATCACTCAAAACTGTGAGCATAATTACAGTGCTATCTTTGATCATGGAGACAGCATGACATTTTTTGTCAGTGGCAATAAATCCATCGAATGCTGTGCTTTTCTTGTTTACCGTGTCTCAAATAAGAACAGTACATGAGAAGGAGGAGGAACTGATTTGCATACAACTATGACTATTACGATTAAGGGGCTAGAAGAGAATATAAAGTATAGAAAGGTATTTTTTAAAAGAAAGATTGTTGCAATTGCAGCTGCTGTTTATGAGAGAAATACCATGCTGTTTTTTTTTTTTATCTTTGGATCTCTCTGGAAAATTAACATCATGCAGTTTGATACTAAATTAGTCAGTTTATTTACTCCTACAATCAAAATATACATACATAGTCTAATTAATACAGCAACTTACAGAATTACAGACTTTGTGTGTATATGTCTGAGACTCCATATGTTACCTTCTATAAAATGAGCAGTAGAAATAACCGCATGTAATATACACTATAATGGTCAAAAGTATGTGGACACCTGACCATCATATCACACCCATGTGTTTCTTCCCCAAAATGTTGCCATAAAGTTGGAAGCACACAATTGTATGTCTTTATTTGGTGTAACATTACAATTTCACTTTACTGCAACCAAACCTATTCCAGCAATGGACAATGCCCCACAAAGCAAGCTCCATGAAGACATGGTGTGTGAAGGTTGGAGTGGAAGAACTCGAGTGTCCTGCACAGAGTCCTGACCTCAACCCCACTGAACACCTTTGGGATGAACTGGAACACCAACTGAACCCCAGACCTCCTCACCAACATTAGCACCTGATCTCACTAATGCTCTTGTAGCTGAATGAGCACAAATCCCCACAGCTACGCTCCAAACTCTAGTGGAAAGCCTTCCCAGAAGAGTGGAGCTTATTATAACATAAGGGGGCAACTCACTTTTAATGCATATGGTTCTGGAATGGGATGTTCCAGGTGTCCACAAAAAAAAAATAAATAAAAAATCAGGTGTCCACAAACTTTTGGCTGTAGAGTGTATCTCCCATCTGAATTGACGGTTTATAAAAATTCCATTACATCCTGTGGGAAAAGAGGTTTCATCTTTTTTCTTGAGTATATAAATCATTAATGGGATGAGCACTGGTTAAAGGAGATGAATTATTATTATTATTATTATTATTATTATTATTATAAATTGATGCATGTGTTAGTTACTTTGTTAATTTATCCAGAGGAAAGTTTCTTTGCTTAAAGCGTTCTCTTTGATATTTCAGGAGATTTAATCAGAACTCTGACTTGTGTTTCATTTAGGCATCTTTGTCATAAAAATATTTCTCCTAAACTTCCTTATGATAAATAGAATAAGCAAAAGAAAAAAAAAAACCTTTCTCTATAGTTCACTGGTTGGTTACATTATTGAATCAATGGATTTTTTCATGTTGGATAAAGAGCTGCACAGAAAAAAAATCAAGTTAGTATGATATTTGAGTAAAACGTAATTGAAATCCCTAAACACAATTTTAAATGCTTGATAAAAATGTATTTTTAACATAATAGAATAACATTACTGCATTGCTCACATAAAAACATGAATAGATTAATGTGGACAAAAAGTGTGTTTTTATAGCTTTAAAATAATAGTAGGAATATGGAATATTTATAGTGTACTATATATTACATAAAGCTGAGAGACAAGAGACTTAAGCAGGCATCTTCTTTTATTTCCAGTTGATCTCACTGCTGTCTAGTGGAAACTGTAGAGATAATGAGATCTATTTTATTTATTTTTTTATGTATGGTGTATTAGTTCTAAAATACATGTTGGAGAGAAAAAAGAGAATTTTTTTTTTACAACAATTCACTTCATTTATGAAAAGTCAGACAGTTATGCTTAGGGTTAGCATTTGTACCTTTTCTTATGACTGAATTAATATGAAATCTAACCCCATTGCTCTTGTTTGATCAGATTCACACAAGTTTTCATGAAACCAAAGAGTATGAAGTGGAAGAAATATGGACAGAGAGAGAAAAATAAGAAAAGCAAGAAGCAAAGACTGACAGAGAAATAGAAAAAGAGAGGAAGAGAAATGAGAGTGAAATGGAGGGATTACAGCCCATGAATAGGTGACTTGTCAATAGCTGATTTTTCATTTGTTTTTCATTTGGGATCTGTGTGAGGCTGAAACTTAAGTGAGGTGTATTATTCCTCCCAGCTCACACCTCCGCTCGAAGACCTTGCTTTCAATTATGGAAGAAGCAGAGGAGTGGAGTAGGAGAGAAAGCATGAAGAAAAGTCTTTTCTCCAAAGGTGTGGACACACACACAAACACACACACACTTCTCAGTATGCGTCTGCACATCTCACAATTTTTGCATCTGACTCCAAATAAGGCAGCACGGTGTAATTCACGAAACAGTTCCTTGCAGATAATTAAACACATTAGCACACCGCCTGTTGTGTTGAACTACTCTGAAGAAAAGCTGAAGCAAAACAATAGGAGCAGCTGTGGCTCACGCTGCTGTCACAGAGTGAAGTTTGTCCTCCTTTTTTTTGCTTTCTGTCAAACGCACATGCAGGGACCACATCATTCGTTTAGCCTACTGCTATGAGAGTGAGATGGGAGGGAACCACAGTTCTACTCGAACACAGGAAGTTCTGCCGCTGTGGATGGTCCCACATGGACATCCTAAATACATACACTTCCCAAAAACAAATTATGCCCAAGTCTTAACCTTGCTTCAGGGTTTAATCTCACCTGAATGCTGTAGATTTGTACCTAAGAGCTGCTGCTGTAATCATATATCATGCTGCTGCTCTTCCCAGGACTAATTCACAATCTGCTCATACTGAAAATCTTTTCACACTTAGTTCTGTTTGCCTTTATTGTTCTACACCTGTGTACTGTAATGATTTATAATCGCACTATCAGATGCCACCCAGAAGAGGACCTGTTCCCTTTTGACTCGGGTTCCACTCAATGTTTCTTCCTCGTGTTGTCTCAAGGAGTTTTTCCTCACTACAGTCACCTCTGGCCTGTTCATTAGTGATCTAAATCTACATCAAGATATCCTTAAAACTGCTTTGCGACAATAGGACTGATTGATAAAGTGTTTAAACATCTTCCTAGGCCAAACTGAGCTAAAAATTCCTGACACCGATTCCCTTCATACTCATGTGCGTATATTGATAAACGCCAATCAGCTGTAGATTACCAAGTGCATTCGCGGCACAGCTGACTCACAAAACTTCATTAAAGCCAAAACTCACAGAGCTAAAAACGTGAAAGAGCACCTCCTAAATGTGACGTGTGCTAAATTTTCCAGTAATGCAGCTCATCCACTGCAGCGCATCAGCTACCACAGACACACACTAACTCTTCCTCCTTTTACAGGGCTCCATTACTTTTGTCTTAATTGAATTGCGAATCATAATTGTCTTAACTTCTGGCTTTGTTTTGGATTGCTTTCTTTCAATTTATTAAATTGAAATTACTTGGGTTTCACAAAAAATTTTCATTAAATTAGTACTTTAAACTTGACAGTGTAATCTGTATATAAAATCACAGTAACTCATCAACAATTATCCGATATATTTGAAGCCGATCAATCGAGGTTCACGTTAGTGAGTCTACTTATAGGTAAATTTATACAAACTCTGAACTGAGGATAAGAATGTTTTTACCCACTAACTACAGGGTGTCCCAAAAGTCTCCATACACAAGGGAAATGAACACTTTTTAGCAAAATGTAACTTTATTTACAAAACATCCTCTACATAATTGCCATTTCTTTCTAAACACACTCTCTCCCGCTGATGATGAACTTGTGTTAACGCATCTGGTGTTCGGCATGTAATTGCATGTCCATCACAGCCTTGTGACATCTTCCTGAAAAAGTGTTAATTTCCCCTATGTATGGAGAGTGTTGGGACGCCCTGTACATTTTCATTGATTTCTGAAAAGAAAAAAAAAAATAATAAAAGTGTTATTCTAGTGAGTCTAATTCCATGTAGAATCCTACAACTGAGAGTTTCTCTTGGAAAGTGTTCCAAGTAGAAACCTGTTTTGGAAGCTAAGAACCCTTAAGAAACCATAGAAGAACTTTTATTTTATGAATAATTATAAGAGCAGACAGTGGGGAAGATATAAACATTTTTTCTCTATTTATCACTCTCTAATTCTCTCTCTACCTCTTAGCTATTATTTGATTTTTTTAAACTTCTTACTTTTTGTCTCACCACTTCTCCCTACTTCACTCTCTCTCTCTCTCTCTCTCTCTCTCTCTCTTTCTTTAGCTATATCTCTCTGTTGTTTCTCTCTGTATCTCTAGCGCTCTCACCGCTGTCAATCACCGCCCCCGCTGTGCGACTGAAAAGGAAAAGAAGAGGTCACACTGCAGTCCAGAGATTTGGCTTCATAAACATGACATGTTATCAATCTAAAATGTTCCCACCGCAACAAGGACGCATTAATTTATTTATTTAGCTGCACGGTAATTAGTTTAAGAGCTCAGGAGAGGCCTGTGTGGGCTGCTGTGCAATAGATTCTTTTTTTAAAATATTTTTTTCCCCCAGTCTTTTAAGAGCGTTCACTTTCCTCCAACACATAAAGAGCTAATATGACAAAAGCAAAGAGTCATGAGTAGCCCACCATTAAAAAAATAAATGAGCTAATGCGTTTGAATCCTGTGAAGCCGTCTGACATACGTTTATTTTAGAGAGTAAGTGGTATAGTTAGGAGGAATAAATTACGTCTAAAAAGCCTTTTTACAAAGCCAAGCCGATTGCACAGCACAGAGACGATACGTGATTGCTCTCCTCCTTCATTTCTCCTCAGAAACAGATCAAGAGATGGAGATGAGACAGGGAAAAAAAGAGGGAAAGCCAGAGATTCTGAGTCATGCATTAAATAAGTGCATGCTCATTTACACAGGCTTAGACACACTCCTCCTTCTCCTCCTCTCATTCTTTGTGATAGGAAAGCATCTTTACTAATGGCACATATGAGTCATGTTTCATTTCCAGCGTCAGGACTGGTATTGGGACTACGCCGCTGTCACTCATAATGACTTCCACTGAAGACAAGCTGTAGGTTTCTTCAGCGCATAACCTTTCTTTATCATCGACGCATGCCCCAGAGACCTGCTCTCTGTATGAATCAGCTTTATATATTACAGGGTTGATCACAGGGATGGCAGATGGAAACGACAGCAATGAAGCAGGCAAAGGAGATGAATATGTGCTGAACAGTTTTCAAGAGCTTTTCCTTCTGGGTGACTGAGATAGTTAATCATTGTGTACAATGAATAAACAATGAGGAAAATACAATTTGATTTTATTTGTGTTACACTTTAAACAATAGACATTGTGACAGAGCAGCTTTACAGAAACCCAGATGTAGATTTAGATCCCTTATGAGCAAACCAGGAAGACAGTGAGGAAGAACTCTCGGAGACGGCTGGATACCGTGATACCGGATAGTGTGATTATAAATCATTACAGTATACAGGTGTACTGTAGAAGAGTGCACAGGGGGATAATATACAGATTAGGGATGTAACCAAATACAAATACATTACACAGATGTTTTTTTTTAAATAAAGCTAGCCAGATGGATTAAAGGTGTGTATTGGGACTGAGATCCCACGGACAACTGTCAGGTAGTCAACAAATCAAATACAAACGAACAGCACTAGTTTGGAGCGATTGAAATGACATGGGGTGGAGAGTGACGTCACTGCCCTGAATAATACGTGTTTTTCCAAGTCAGAGAAAAACATAGTGATCATTTTAGCTGCACAAACCAGCACAAATCGAGCACAAACGAATGCCACCTGTTTGGGGTGATTTAAACGACATGGGGTGGAGAGTGACGTCACTGCTCCCAAAATTCTTCTTGTTATATCTCGGGAAGGAAAGTAATTACAGGGTTTGTTTTAATGGCACAAACCAGCACAAATCGAGCACAAACGAACGGCACCAATTTGATTTGGACGACATGGGGTGGAGAGTGACGTCACACAGCCAAAAAAAGAATGTTTAATATCTTGAACGCCAAACAGGCACAAACATTCGTTTTTGAGGCACAAATCAGCACAAACACAGCACAAACGAATGGTATAGTTTTGGTGACAATTTATTTATATGGGGAGCCAACTTCACAGAGCCATTTAGATGGATGCAAGGACAGGCTTTTTAGTTTTTAACAGGCAAACAAAACTAATGAAGTCAAAACAAGGTTCATAAAATGAGCAAAACAAGAACAGATAAGAGAAGCTTAGCATTGAAACAACAAACTCTCAGAACTTTAATATTGACACTAATTAAGGGGAAACACAAAACAGGTGTAATCAGAAGGTATGTGACACGGTCATGTGATCTGGTTCTAGTCTATGAGGCTGATGGGAAATGAAGTCCAAGGTGGCCATACTGTTAGGTCGTGATGAACCTTGGGAAGTGGGGTTCGTGGTTGAAACCGGCACTGATATGTCAAAAACAATAAAATTACACAAGGAGGTAATTATGGTTTTTATTTTCATGCCAGCATGAGCAAGTGGTCAGGTATGAAACAGATAGGAAAAGGCTCTGGATTACTTCTGCCCTTAACCCTATCAGCTCCATGGATGACCCTGCGCTCAGACCCCAACTTCCTAACAAGCTGGGATATGCAAAGAAAAGAATTTTACTGTACTATGTATGTACATATATGGGACAAATAAAGGCTTCTTCTTAACGTGAAAGTGAATAATGCATTTATAGTGTTCAATGATCCTTAGTAACGGCCTGGTCAGGGTCATGGTGTTTTGAATTAGGCTACTAGTTAGTTTATATTTTGGGAAATAGAACCAAAGAATTCCTTAGAAAATACTGCGGGTAGGGATAAATGAATATATTAAAGTCTTGAGTGATGTAGCTGAGGCTGTGGAATTTTCAGAGCTAGAATTCACAGACCATGCTGACAGTGTTGACATTTCTACCTCTGTTTTTTACAGTGTTTTCCAGTGGTTCTGGAGGCATAGTGGTAAACTTCATATTTAATTAAAAAAAAAAAATCCAGTTTAGCCATGTCCACTTCCGGGTTAAATCCTGATACGAATATTTTGAGCACTAAACAGATACAGATAGGCATTGCGTCACACCTCGATACACATAATAAAATAAAAATAAATAAAAATAAAATAATCAACCACTTTTTTATTTCATTTATTTCATTGGTATAGCACACACTAATACACACATTATATATTATCTGAAATACAAAAAAAACCGAAAGAAATATTCTAGAATTGTTCATTTATTTACTTCATTTGCGGCATATGGCGAATTACCAAGAAAAAGAATTTCAGTCTTTAAGAGCGTAGCCCAAGTGATATAATGTGTAAAAATGTGAAAAATGCAGAGGCAGGTAAAGATCATAACTCAGAGCATAAAGGGAAATGATGCTACAGTCTCACAGCAGGGACAAAACGAACACAGAGAGCATGGTACTAGTCATCCAGGCAACTGCCCATCTGGTTGGCCTACACACACACACACACACACACACACACACAAACTTCATCCCCATGATTTGTCTGCACTCAGAGAAAGCAGCTGCCTCACCTCCGGTCCTCCTAAGAACTAAATGCTCCACAGGCTCTGGCTTCCTGCAGCTATCAATTTGTCAGAAAGAGAGAGAGACAGAGACACAGAGAGAGACAGAGAAGGAGGGTTAGACAGGCAGAAAGAGAGACAGACAGTGGAGCTCTTAGCCAGACCCCTTGCAGAGATGACAGATTCAGCTGTGCATGCACTTACCAGTACTCCACTACTGATCTCCAAAACACCACATTACCCCAGCTACAGTCTCGGACAAGTGGAGCATGACAGTTTCATCAGTCACCTTCAGCTGAACGGAGGAAGCTGAACATGGAAATAAATCCGAAATCAAATATATGAAAGTGTACATATCACCTGTCTTTTATGACAGTGTTTACTGTACTGTTTAAAAAAAATCCTATAAAATTGAAATATCTCTGAATATGCAAACTGGAGCCAGTCAAGTAGAGCACAGCATTTATGTTTCATATCTGTCATATCTGAAATAATTCATTTTCAAATTCTGAAGGAACCTTTGAAAAATATCAGTTTGCTATTGTTATGTTATTGAAATGCAGTTAAAACCAAATGTATGCACTTGTGTACCATAACAAGCAGCTAACATTATTTCAGCATGATATCTTAGCAAGTGACAAAAAAAAAGACCCAAATGTATCTATCCATCCATCCATTCTCTGTACCACTTATCCTACACAGGGTCAAGGGGGGACCTGGAGCCTATTGCAGGGAACTCTGGGAACACGGTGGGGGACACCCTGGACGGGGTGCTAACCCATCGCAGGGCACAATCGCACACAAACACACACTGCGGAAAATTTAGAGATGCCAATCGGCCTACAGTAAGTAAGTAAGTAAGTAAGTAAAATTTTATTTATATAGCACTTTTAAAGCTACAACTCACAAAGTGCTTTACGCAATATAAAAACACAATCATAAAAGATACATTTATGAAGAGCTATACACAATATATGATGAAGCGCAAAAAAAAAACCCAAAATACACAAAAGACATCACAAAATACTAAAAGCACGTCTGTACAGGTATGTTTTCAATCGACATTTAAAAACAGACACACATTCAGATGATCTAATATCCACTGGCATGTCTCTGGACTGGGGGAGGAAACCGAAGTACCCTGAGGAAACCCCCGAAGCACAGGGGGAACATGAAAACTGCACACACACACACACACACACACACACACACACACACACACACACACACACACACACACACACACACACACACAGGATGGAGGCAGGATTCAAACCCCCAACATCAGAGGTGCGAGGCAACAGTGCTGCCCACTAAGCCACTGAGCTCAACCAGGATAAAGCTCTTACTGAAGATGAATGATCGAATGAATGAACAAACCAGACATCAGGCTTCACAAAAACTGCAGCATCACATTTTCACAAAGTAATCTGACTTCCTGAGCCAACGATTGACCTTGTTACTTAATGTAATTTATCTGTATTTATAAAGGCTTATTTCCTAATACTTCATAATATTATATAGCAGAAATGGTACACTGTAGATCTTTCCATTGTGGTCTGTGAATCTTTGCATTCCTCTCAGATTTTGTATCTAAATCTCTGTAAGGCAGAGACATTCTCTGAGTGAAAGAGAGAAGAGTGTGGAGACATAAACAGGAAAAAGGAGGAGCAGTGTGGATATTGATTGTTATGGTGAATTTTATGATAAGTGCTGAGGATGCACAAGCAGGTTCAGTCCAGCTCTTAAATTTAGAGCAGACACATAATGTTTCCTGCCATATGCTGGTGCTTTTTGGGAGTCAATATTTGCGCAAGGTGTTGCTTTAAACAAATGGAAGCTGGCTGGAGGCAGCGGAGAAAATGAAGATCCACGAGAACATGAGAGGAGCCAATTAATCTGGCGCCTGCATCCAAAATGAGCCGAGGTTGAATCCTCTGGGTCTCTAATTAAAAATCTCCTAGGCTTGCCCTTCTTTACTACAGCATGCGTAGCTGTGCCGTATACGAGACACAGCATGCTCTGAATGAACACGCTTCTTAATCCTCATTAAAATGACTGTTTCATACCTGTTTTACAACTCTTTTAACCTGTAGTAGAGAGCAACATGTTGGTTAAATACAGCCAGCAACATGCAACACAGATTTACACAGTGCTGTTGAATTCTCATATCTGATTGGTCAGAAGTGCAGCTGCTAATCACATTTTATATTAATGCACTCGTTTTAATATGCCGTTGTTTCTATAGTAACAGCTAATTCGTAGGGACGTGTATGGCGGACACTCCACATAATCTAATGCTTATAAGAAACAGATTAAAAATGTTTTACTATTTAACAAGGACAAATATAGAATTATTGATATGCTGATGCTTTCTTTACGGAAACATTTCTTAAACGTTTATGGAAGGAGTCACCAGTTTTCCAACATGGGAAAGTCTTCAGCACAGAGGATTTTGCACTTTCTGGGTTTTTTTTTTTTTTTTGGTAATATGACTTTATTTTTTAGTAATATGACTAATATTTTTTGTCTTATTAACTTCAAGAGAGAAAAAAGGAGAGCCTGGTGAGGGAACGACTGTAAGTGATAACAGGAGCTAACTTGCTTTGCAAACATTCCACAACCTTACACGTAACTATAACTGGATAGAAATACAACGACATTCTTTAATTAATAATAATAAAAAACAAGCAAACAAACAAATGAAAAATTAGCATTGAGACACTGCTGTTGTAAAAGAGGAAAAAAGCTCCTCGGGACAGAAAAATAATCAACTTTTGCACCATGTGATGAGATAAGACAGGATGCAAGTGCATAAACAAAGCCTCGGAATAATGAAATAAACCACACTAAGACTTTGCAACTTTTAACAAACACAACAGGGTACAAATGTGTGAATTACTCAACAAGTAAGCAAAAACAGCTGTGTGCAATTCAGGGATCAAGCAAATGGCGGAAGAGGGAGAGAAGACACTACCAAAACAGAAACATAAACAAACACATGGCACATGTTGCCATGGGAACCGAGAAGCAAACTGGGAATCCGTGACAAATTCAGTGTGGGAACAGTAACTCTTCTTGTTCATACCACCCTATTGTTGATTATTTTCCTATAACAGCATGTGTGAAATGTTTTACTCATTACATATTTACAGACTCTCCCTGTATTACATTCCTTCTCAGCTAGTTCTCAGTGTCCCTCACCACCTTGGCCCTTACAATACTTTTTTTTTTTTTTTACTAAATAATAAACATAAGGTCCATGATGAAGTGTGTCTGCAGGGAGCCCAGGCTGCATTTTCCCATGATTTATTTTCTACTCATTACATCAAAACCAGCACTGGGGCTTTCCTGCTTCACATTGTTTCCTTTCTTCCTCCCAGTGCTCTGTACCTTTTTCTTCTTCAAGTCAAGTGAAGTTACAAAACATCTGAGCAAGATTTATGCCTGCTTCCCATCTCCCCATCTCCTCATCTCCCCATCTTCCTGTCTGTATGCCCTGCCACTGATGTGCTGCCTGTGTGATCAAACAGCTGTGTGTTTAATCATCCAGGTCAAATTGAACCATCTAGTATTAGTAAGTCAAGGCAAATGGACAAGTTTGCAACATGGAGGGAAAATCACTGGAATTTTGTGAGGTTATGAGTTGAAACTTGTAAATATTGCATCACAGGTACAGCAGTTTGCAGGTGTTCAGTGGTGTGCAACCACTGGGATAAATGTTATAGGACATAAGTAGATTTAGATATATTACTCAAAAATAATGAATGCCCTTCTGTTCATGAATAGTTAGCAGGAACACTTTTACACATCCAGCTTTACATGTAAATATTCTGGAACTTTACAAAGCCTGGGTTACAGTCAGGTCCATAAATATTAGGACATCGACACAATTCTAACATTTTTGGCTCTATACACCACCACAATGGATTTCAAATGAAACGAACAAGATGTGCTTTAACTGCAGACTGTCAGCTTTAATTTGAGGGTATTTACATCCAAATCAGGTGAACGGTGTAGGAATTACAACAGTTTGCATATGTGCCTCCCACTTGTTAAGGGACCAAAAGTAATGGGATAGAATAATAATCATAAATCAAACTTTCACTTTTTAAATACTTGGTTGCAAATCCTTTGCAGTCAATTACAGCCCGAAGTCTGGAACGCATAGACATCACCAGACACTGGGTTTCATCACTGGTGATGCTCTGCCAGGCCTCTACTGCAACTGTCTTCAGTTCCTGCATGTTCTTGGGGCATTTTCCCTTCAGTTTTGTCTTCAGCAAGTGAAATGCATGCTCAATCGGATTCAGGTCAGGTGATTGACTTGGCCATTGCATAACAGTCCACTTCTTTCCCTTCAAAAACTCTTTGGTTGCTTTTGCAGTATGCTTTGGTCAATGTCCATCTGCATTGTGAAGCGCCGTCCAATGAGTTCTGAAGCATTTGGCTGAATATGAGCAGATAATATTGCCCGAAACACTTCAGAATTCTTTTGTCAGCAGTCACATCATCAATAAATACAAGAGAACCAGTTCCATTGGCAGCCATACATGCCCACTCCATGACACTACTACCACCATGCTTCACTGATGAGGTGGTATGCTTAGGATCATGAGCAGTTCCGTTCCTTCTCCATACTCTTCTCTTCCCATCACTCTGGTACAAGTTGATCTTGGTCTCATCTGTCCATAGGATGTTGTTCCAGAACTGTGAAGGCTTTTTTAGATGTCGTTTGGCAAACTCTAATCTGGCCTTCCTGTTTTTGAGGCTCACCAATGGTTTACATCTTGTGGTGAACCCTCTGTATTCACTCTGGTGAAGTCTTCTCTTGATTGTTGACTTTGACACACATACACCTACCTCCTGGAGAGTGTTCTTGATCTGGCCAACTGTTGTGAAGGGTGTTTTCTTCACCAGGGAAAGAATTCTTCGGCCATCCACCACAGTTGTTTTCCGTGGTCTTCCGGGTCTTTTGGTGTTGCTGAGCTCACCGGTGCGTTCCTTCTTTTTAAGAATGTTCCAAACAGTTGTTTTGGCCACGCCTAATGTTTTTGCTATCTCTCTGATGGGTTTGTTTTGTTTTTTCAGCCTAATGATGGCTTGCTTCACTGATAGTGACAGCTCTTTGGATCTCATCTTGAGAGTTGACAGCAACAGATTCCAAAAGCAAATAGCACACTTGAAATGAACTCTGGACCTTTTATCTGCTCATTGTAATTGGGATAATGAGGGAATAACACACACCTGGCCATGGAACAGCTGAGAAGCCAACTGTCCCATCACTTTTGGTCCCTTAGCAAGTGGGAGGCAGATATGCAAATTGTTGTAATTCCTACACCGTTCACCTGATTTGGATGTAAATACCCTCAAATTAAAGCTGACAGTCTGCAGTTAAAGCACATCTTGTTCGTTTCATTTAAGATCCATTGTGGTGGTGTATAGAGCCAAAAATGTTAGAATTGTGTCAATGTCCCAATATTTACGGACCTGACTGTATGTGTGCATTCGTCATGGTCAGAAATGACGCTAAATTGCGAAAATTTGCTTGGAAATACAAAGGTGCCAACATTTATGGTTTAACTGTAACATTTACCAGTTTGACCCCTCAGCTATAAAAGCCTGAAAACTACATTTCTGCTTTGTCAGCTAAAGCAGAAGTTAGACCAAATACAACAAAATTCACTCAACGGAAAGAACAATTCACTGAAGGGGAAAGGACATATGATTTGAAAGATGTGTATTTCCCTTCGGTTAAAATGGTGCTGCTGATCGCTATTTTCTTACTGTTGGTTGGTGTAGATCTGAAAAAAAAAAGAACGATTTCCTTCACTGATGTACTCTGTTTTTTTCCCTCTGCCTGCTAGTATTTTATAGATAGCAATGTTGGCACCTCTGGAAAATGCTCCAAATAGGCTGAAATGTGAGGAAAAGGCTATCTATCTATTTATGCAATTTGACACTTTCTATTTTCCTTCTTTTTGTGTTCTAAGGATTTTCTATAATGTATGAACAGGCTGGGCATGAAAATAACATTGGTATCCCTGAAACTCAGGAAATGTTAACTGTTGTGGGTTTTATGTGTGAACTAAGAATAGTTCAAATCTCTGACTTTAAATCCAGGTCTGTTTACATTTGTTTGAAAGTGTTTTTTTTTTTTTTTCTCTTCAATAATGTTCCTCCTCATGGCTTACATTGTGGCACTGAAGAACCCTTTTTAGAGACAGTTCTGAACATATTAAATGGATATTGGTCCCTTTTTTGTTGTATCTCTTCCACAAAGGCTCTAATGTGTCATTTTCCACTGTGAAGGCAATTGCTTGGTGCTTGTGTCACCTTCCATCTTCTGGGTCAACAAACAACACTGTTGGCTCAACTGTTTGACGAATCAGAACAGAATTGCGGGTAGATCAAACTCTTTTGTTACAGCTCTGATGATCCATTTAATACAGCTTTAGTCCTCTGTGGAGCCTTTATGGATTGGCCTTGCTCACCTACAGGACTCTATGACAAGTTTGTCTGTTGGACACTTCGAGTCATGTTCCCCCAGCATGCGGAGCGAAATTGCTGCAATTTTAAAAAGCCAAGTGCACCCAGGTAAGGCAATCGATTTCAGCTCACTGGGGAGTTCAGGACAGCAACTGATGTCAAATGTGTTCAAAAACGAATTCTTTACTGAGCAGCCAGATTGTCAGAGGAGCCATTGTTGTGGAGAGCAAGGAGTGGAGGTGGGGTGTGGAAGAAGTTCAGCTGAGCAAAGTCGATACGAGTCTGTCAGGCAGCTGCCAATGGCCTGGCTCACAGTGGAGGTTGCCAATTAGCATGCCCCCTTTACACCGCCCACAGAGAGCTGTGGAAAGAACCCGATACACCTGTCAATATTTACTGTTCCAACCAGATGCATAATTTGGTGCCATCTGTTCGAAGTCTGCATGCACTCAGGGATCTAAGATGGTGACAGGTATAATCACCCCATCCTGATGGGCATAATCAATTCATAGGCTGTGTGTAGCTAAAAGCAGGCATTCAGAATCATTCTACACCCTGACTTCGGTATAAGCCTTGGGGATACTGAGTCTTAATCAGTCATGGAAAGGTACTATTCCAGATGTTACCATATGCTGGAACTAGTGTTGGCTACAGCCCTTTTATTGATGTTAATATACAATTTATTGATGTTAATATAATACATCTTAAGCAGTTGTCTAGAGGAAATGCCTAGAGGCCTATTTGGACTGGATTTGCTTTACTTGTGGAGTTTGAATAATGCATTTATTGATGGAGTATCGCTGGAATTTTATCTCTGAATCCATTATGTCAATCATTTTTATGGACTGTGGATGGTCATGCTGGAAAGACTGTATATTACCTTCTTTAAAATGACCAGAAGAAAAAAAAAACCTCCAGCTTATATAGGATATCCCGTCTGACTCGACATGTTAGTAAAGATTCTGTTATTTCCTGTGAGAAAAGAGGTTTTGAAAAACAGTCCAGGAAGTGCTCACTCTTTTCTCACAGGATGTGTCAAAGGCACAGGAATAGCCCACATACATGCCACGGTCATGTGACCTAAAACAAGTTGCTATAATAAAGGTCAAAACAAGCGGATTGTTTTAAAATGAGGTGTATATAGTAGACATGTAGGTTTTAGTGCGATGACCATGTGCACATTGTGAAGACACTCCCAGCACTTTGATTTATACAGAGATCACTTCTCCCATGCAAAACATATATAATCATTACTCCGTCCTACTGAAATATTTATTAATAATAATATGTAAATTTTTAAAGTTGAACCATACTAAAAAAACATAAAAACTTTGTTTGCTTAGCTAATTTTCTTAATTGAACATGAAAAAAGTACATATTTACTTTTTGTACAGGTTATTTTTGGGTCATTTTGACCAGATTACGGATTAGAGATTATAATATTTTAGTTGTGAGATATCAGTTGACTCCGACCTTTTTTTTTTTTTTTTTTTAAATAAAACAACTAGGTGAAATCACTCTGTTACATTAAGAGCATTCTCCAAGCTTTAGAAGAGGTTTTGTGTCTTTTATCTTGATTTACATTTATTTTGATTTACTTTGATCTATTCAAGGTTGGTCATTTCAAATATTATTAGCTGTCTCAGCTGCATAAAGTCAACATAATCTGTGAACAGTACACAGTAGAAGTAGTGAACAGAACACATGAGTTAACAGACATATGGCTGAACATTTTATCCTGTCTAAATAGTACTCAGAAAAATGTCAGTATTAGTTCAACACTAGGCCCAACTGCTATTACATGTTTTACTGCCTTTCCCCATCATTCGTGGCATGAAAGACCCAGGTTCATACTGTCATCTCTGTTTATTTTAAAGAAGCACATCAGAGGTACTTCAAAGAACCAAGTGATCCCTCCACATGAACTTTATGTAGTAAAAAAAAAGATTTCGGCTGCAGTCATTTCCAAGTGAAAGATCCTTGGTAATGATCTAAAGGAGAGTGTTGTTTGGCTAACCTTTGTGCTGTTATATTTTCAACAACTCTATTATCTGAAGTGCCTTTTAAAGTACCTGCAGTGGGGATAAAAAAGATTAAAGTAGGCCTCTCTAATAGTGCCATAACACTGTAGTAGATCACTGATGTATAGAAATACTTCAAAGGTCCAGCTTGCTCTGGTAAATCTCCAATAGTACATCAAAACCATGGCCTAAGTGCACATTCAACATTTATAATAGTGAGTCTCCAGGTTTTCATCTCAATTTTAAAGTTTGGGTATGGAGGTAGAGTGGCAGAGTGAACATCCAGGGGATTAGTGCTTGTATAATGTGTTGTATCCATTTCCTGTTGTATCCTGAATGGGACAATTAAACATAACCATGCCTGATGTTTAATACTTGGAAGCCTGATGATCTTGTTTCCAAATGGGAATTGGCTGAATGCTTTCCATTGATGGGTTTCCTACCAGAACTAATGGGTTCTACTGGTTTCCATTAAAAGTTGTTCCATTAGATTTAAGAGGTTTCTAAAAGTTCTTTAACCAATGGTTATTGGTGAAACCTTTAACTGTTCTAATTCTTAATAAAAAAATTGTTTTCTTCCCAATCACATTTGCTTGTACACATTACAGGCATTGATTCATCTTCAGTAATCACCTGGTTCTAGTCAGGGTTGCAGTAGATCCGGAGCTTATACTGGGAACACTGGACATGAGGTGGGAATACACCCTGAAACAGACACCCACGTTAACACACTCTTAGGGGCAATTTAGAGTCATCAATCCACCTTCTAGCATGTTCTTTTAGAGGTGGGAGGAAACCAGAAAACCTAGAAGAAACCACTTCAGACACAGAGAGAACACACAAACCACCACATAGACAGCAATCTGAGTGAAAGTTCGACCCAGGGACCATGGAGCTGTGAGGCGGCAATGCTACTGGCTTATTTCTATTACAGCTCATCCATTTCTCTAAAGGTTTCTGTTAAATATTTCCTAGAATATGGGTTCTAATGGTGATACTGGCCTAAGTTCACACACACATAGTATGTGACAATGTGGGTCCTTTTGATAACCTAGCAGAAGGGTTGTGATTAGTATAGTTCCTAAAGATTAGTTAGCATCCATTTCATTCATTCATTCATTCATTCATTCATCGTCAGTATCCACTGAAGATGCTGGTCAGCCTTGGAGTGTATCTGGAGTCTATCCAAGGACCATGAATACACTCCATTGATCACAGGATACCATGCACACACATTCACATCTACGGGTAATTTAGAGCAGCCTATAACATGGTTTTAGGCAGTGGAAGGAAACCGGAGAACAAAAGAAAGACAAACAGACAGGAGACTGTGCTCAGGATTGAACCCAGGTCTCTGGAGCTGTAAGCGAACTGCAACACAAGTGCTGCCTAAAACTGGTGGGCCTACAGAAAATTCATTGGCTTCATTAGCTACAGCCATTCACCCCCTATGTCTTAATGAAACTTTTATGCATATAGTCTAAAAGATTGCAGTGCAAAATATCACCATGATCTTGCTTATAATTTATGACCTTAATGTTATAAGTTTCCCCCTTTCCATTTTTTTAAAACAATTTTCTCAGTTCAGCTCTACCCTATCACAACAGCTACAAACCGGGAAGGGTAAAGGCTAGTACGTGCTTCCTTTCAGACACATGAAGCCAAGACATCTTTGTGAACTGCTGCTCATGATACAGTATATCTCAGTTGAACACTCTCAGAGAAAATAGCTATCAACCCTCTTCTACATACCCAAGCTCACGGCTGCCTACGATATGCTATTGTTGTTATACTCTGACATAGCGTATGCCATCCCTCCCAGGCAGAGTCAGCAGAAGTCACACTCACCAGTGTACTAACAAAACTTCTGCCATTAACTTCCTGGTTTCTCCCTTGTTTTAGAGTATATATGCAATTCATGGACTGAGAATCGTTGCGAAGTCTTGCCACTCCCCTTGTTTCTTTTGTCTTTGGATTACCATTTGACCTTGTTGAAACAGATTTTTTGTTTGTTTTGACCTCTGCCTGCCTTATCTTTGTGGGTATTTAGATTGTGATTTCACTTTGCTTCCTGTGAACCTTAAAACCTCTTGCAGATGAATGCTGCTTCTGAGTCCATGATAGGACTAATGCTTTTCTGTCCTGTTCATTCTTAATCCAGATAGAACCTTACAATACTAAAGTTCACAAATGACTGTAACTATCTATCTAACTAAATATTGCTAAAGCATTTTCAGGGACCTGTCTCATGACTGTAAGGTATGCTTTTATTCTAACTAGCATTTCAATCCTCACCAATTCATTTTCATCAAAATGCAATGCTGTTTTTTTTTTCTTAAATTCACAATCTTTTTGTCACTTTCGTGTGATACATGAACTTCAAACAGATCATTACACACTCCCACTCATAATGTACAGCAGTCATTGCGCATCCTGTATCTGCAGAGCAAAATGTTTCTCTGGTTGTAAAACTTACTGCACCAACATATGGAACCAGAGCAGAAAAAAACACTGTTTTTTCAATGTGAACTGTATTATAATTACAGCTGGCCTAGTCCTCAGATGTTTCATCCACATCCCGTGGAGTGTGCACGCAGCAGAATCTTCAGATTCTTGCAGGTTACAGTCTAATTGGCTATTTGTTCTTCTGGGTATACACACTTCTGTACACCAGTGTGTGGCAAACACTGTCACACAATGTGTTTTTCCAAGCAAGACAGTTTCTGGACCAGGAAAAGTTCAAGGCATAATTTCTTTCAAAAGAAAAGTTTTCTTTAAAGCAGTTAGTGGTGACTAAACTTGAGACCTGTGTGCGTTTACAGACTGGGAGAAGTCTGTGCTTGATTGCTTGTAGTGTCAGTCATACAGTCTCTTTCTGTGAAAGTAGGCAGTTTCTGGCCGTGCTTATAGATGAAACGCCACAGACTCTCTAGCGACAGCTAGTGCACATAGCTCCAATCTCACAGATAAGCAGTTAGTAAACAGAACGGAAATGGAAATGGATTTTCAAAATATCATAATTTTAAATGGTTTTTCGGAGATATGTGGTGGTTTGTGAAAATCTGTCAGATGTAGCTATGGGTAAAGTCTGGAATACAGCTAAAAATGATGAAAAATTCAATTCAATTCAATTTTATGTGTATAGCACTTTTAACAATGGACATTGTTACAAAGCAGCTTTACAGAAATAAATGGATTCACAAAAAATATATTGTAAATATGTGAATTTTTCCCTAATGAGCAAGCCAGAGGCGACGGTGACAAGGAAAAGCTCCCTGAGACAATATGAGGAAGAAACCTTGAGAGGAACCAGACTCAAAAGGGAACCCATCCTCATCTAGGTGCAAAAGATAGTGCAATTATAAATAAATCCCTTCTATTAGGGCAGTGGTAGCCCAGTGGTTAAGATGTTGGCTTACTGATCGGACGGTCATGAGTTCAATCCCCAGCACCACCAAGCTGCCACCGCTGGGCCCTTGAGCAAGGCCCTTAACCCTCAACTGCTCAGTTGTATAAATGAGATAAATGTAAGTCGCTCTGGATAAGGGTGTCTGCCAAATGCCATAAATGTAAAATGTAAATGTATTATTGTGTACTATATGGACAAATAGTGCAAATGTGCAACCAGTAAATTCATCACAGTTTCCGCAAGAAGTCCGGTTGGTTAAAATCTATCCACTGTCCACTGATGGAGTGGAAACTGCAGCTCCAAAGCCACCACAGCAATCACAGTCCCAAGCCATCCCGTATGAGATCCCCAAGCCATCTCCACAGGCCCCAGGTGGCACCATCCCCAGCAATCCAAACGGTTCTTCAGACCGTCCATATGGGGCCACCCCCAGCAGCAGCGAGCGATCTCGACCGATGAGAACTCCAACCAGAAGTAGGGCATCAGGATGGATCAGGCAGGTCCGGAGAGCAGAAGGGGTCAGGATCACTGGCATCTCAGGAGTAGCATGTGTAGCTCAACAGAGAGAGGGAGAGAGAGGGAGAAACTGTTAGGTAAGCTTTTGTCCTCTAATGGTTAAGGAGAATGTACTTTGCGTGCAGAGTGCAAGCAGGGACTCCGGCGGACTAGTCATCTGGCCTTGCTGAAACATACAAGTGTGTGTCATCAGCATAACAGTGGACGCTAATACCATGTTTATGAATAATTTTGCCCAGAGGTAGTATTTATAAAGAAAAGA
Organism: Pangasianodon hypophthalmus; assembly: GCF_027358585.1. Lineage (NCBI taxonomy): Eukaryota > Metazoa > Chordata > Actinopteri > Siluriformes > Pangasiidae > Pangasianodon > Pangasianodon hypophthalmus. The sequence goes on along the minus strand of NC_069710.1, from coordinate 30,392,963 downwards.
GCAGTGGGCCTAAAACAGAGCCTTGCGGGACACCAAACTTTACTTTAGTATGCATAGAGAAGTTACCATTTACATCTACAACCTGATAACGATCAGTTAAATAAGACCTGAGCCAGGAAAGGGCTGTTCCCTTAATGCCTCCTACATTTTCTATTCTATCGATGAGAATAGCATGATCAATGGCATCAAAAGCTACACTGAGGTCAAGCAGCACCAGCAAGGAGACACAACCCTGATCAGAGGCCAGTAGTAGGTCATTTACCACTTTAACCAGCGCTGTCTCTGTACTATGATGAGGCCATAAATCCTGACTGATGCATTTCATGAATGTTATTCTTATGTAAGTATGAGCATAGCTGCTGTGCTAAAACATTTTCTAAGATCTTAGAAATAAAGGGGAGATTTGATATTGGCCTATAGTTAGACAGCTGACAGGGGTCAAGGTCAGGTTTTTTTAATCAAGGGCTTGATAACCACTAGTTTAAAAGATTTAGGTACATAGCCAGTACTAAGGGAAGAACTGATTATCTTTAAAAGAGGTTTGATTGTTTCAGGAATCAATAGGAAAATCAGGGATGATATGACACAAACGAAACGACCCGAACATAACCTGTGCAAAAAGTACATCTTTTTTAGAGTTCTTCTGCCAATAATAAATTTTGATGTCTCTACTTAAATATAAATATATTTCACCAAAACGACATGAAAAGGTTTTTATTTAGGCTATGTTCTAACCTTGATTTCTTCTTACTGTAAAGATGTAAATATGCAACAAATGTAGCAGTAAAAACAGTCAATCTGCTTAAAGATGACTAAAACCTAGCTAGATAAGTATGATTTTGTCACACAGTAAATGTTACACTTTAATCAAGTTGTGGGATAGCTATGTGCTGTAGTGAAATGGACACAAGCCTGAACAATTTAGTTTGTAATCAGATTCCAGCTGTCACATAAAGAGAGAAGAGTGCTTACACACTCAGTACAGATAACAGCACAGTTTTAAAACGACTTAATAAAAATAAAATTATCCGACAGAACAGAAGTGAGTGAATGACTCAGCAATTATTTCTCCACCAATGTTAGTGCGTATTGAGTTCAGAGAGTGACTTTTACATCAGGTGACTAGAGGGAGATTGATATTGTAAAAATGATGTTGATAATCACAGTGAGAACGCATTTCACATTGTAAACATACATTTTTTTTTAACAATTTTGTAATAAAGTTGTTTTTCCCTCAGTTGATTAGGTTATTAATGTAGAGGTACAGCAGGAGTGGCGTTGTTCAGGGGAATGAAATCTTTAAATATAATTTTCTCCTTTTTCACCTTTAACCAGACTTTAAAAATGCTTGAACTTTACTTCTGATGCATAAGATACATGCAAAAGAGAAACATTTCAGCTCAGAAAAATGTAGTTTTCAGAACGATATAGTAGAAAATGTCAGTATTTGACCATGAAGGGTTTTCCAAGGCCGCCACACATTTCATTAACTTTATCTAAATAGCAAGTGAGAGCGGATGGAGCATTCTGGTGGAAATCAAATCTATGCTCAAAGTTGCTTTTCAATGTTGTATTCTGCTCAGATTCACCTGTGTCTTGCAGAGAGCTGTGTACAAGCATGTGTGTGTGTGATCCAAACATTTTCTGTCCTCTGGGATACTATGAGTTTTCACTTGACAAATGAGACGACAATAGCACAGTTCACATAACACTGAATACATACAGAGTGACCTTGAACCTGTATTACAGCCATGAAAACACACACACACACACACACACACACACACACACACACACACACTAGATAGAGTAACACCAGATAGATGAATGAGGATGAGGTTATGTCCTTCAACTGGTGTTTAATTTCATCCTCCATCCACCTCTAATCCATCATCTTACACTCATTCATTACAGTCAACTAGCTTTTGTGCACTGTTAAGAATGCTGTCTGTGTGCTTAACATGTTCGCAAAGCCTATTTACTTCTAAATTTCACAGATATTATAATATATTTTTTATTTTATGCTCTAATTCTCTCTTCTACAGGAGCAGGGTTGCCAGATCTGCATGACAAAAAAACATCCAAATGGAACTCATAATCCGCCACTCTCAAACCCTAAATAATGCTTTCAAAATTCATCATGAATCTACCTGCTTATTATACACATAACACATTTCTAACAAAGCAGCATTCAATACATATTATGAAACATTTCTATCCTTATGGGTGTGGTCTCTTCCATTACGACCCCGCCCTCATCCCAGGCTCACTGAATGGTTTGATGAGGATGAAAATGATGTAAATCATATGCTATGACCTTCACACTTGCCACATCTCAAAGCAATTGAGCACCTATAGGAGATTTTGGATCGAAGTGTTAGATCACCACCATCATAAAACACCAGCTGAGGAAAGATATTTTGGAAGGACGGTGTTCATTGCTCGAGTACAGTTCCAGGGACATGTAGAATCGATACCAAGGAATCCTGAAGATTTTCTGGAGGCTTACTTATACACGTTATAGTGTATTTTTTCCTTTAATTTGTCATCTGTCTGTAGAGAGATAATAAAGGATATCAACACTAACTAACCACTACTCTAACCCTGCATTCATACTAGAAAGCAAGTCACTGGTCTCTCTTGTAGTCTGTCTTTTGTGGGTGTGTACCAAATGGGCGTGGCCTGTCCAGCATTTTTTTTTTCCAACGAGGAATGGTAGTAGCCAAAATGTATAGCATACACCCACTATAAAATTTATACATATCATTTTTGTTTAAAGTGTATCATATCTGATTTACATGCTACACGCTCGGCTTTGCACTTGCTTCATTGGCAAACTAGCGAAGAAAGCTAGCTGTACTAACTACGCACACATACCAGAGACACCAACTATCTCTGCTACTTCCTTCCAGTAGCTTTATTTTTACTTTGTAATGTTTCTATGCACAGGTAATGAGAGGTTCTATATGACAGGATAAGATGTAACCATGATTATAAGTTTATCTTTCATTTTTGAGAGTAGGGGACTGAAGAAATGTTGGACCAAATGCACCATTGGACTGCTCCAAGGAATCATCAAGCTAATCGTTTGGATTTGTTGCTTTATGGCTTCACAGCTAATTTGCATATATGAGGAAATGGTGCTTTGTCACTTAAATTTTGCCTCTGTGTCATGGCAACCTTTGTATCCTGGTAGCAGTCATCCATTTTCATAAAAAAAAAAAAAAACTGGATCTGGCAAACACTGCTCAATGGACTTCTAGTTCCTCTAAAGTGCTCATTGCCTATGTCTTCAAAGCTCAGAGATACTGTATCATGTAGCCCAAATACAGGAAGTGAGTCGAGCCTAGGGGCATCACCAGGACAGGCCCCTCTATCTATAAAATCCAAAAGGAACGGAAAACGCAGAGTGACTTCAGAAGGTGTTGTGAGGCTTGTGGACAGGTAGAGGTCCACTTTAAACACACTGCTGTCAAACCAAATGATAGCCTCAGGAAAGACAAACTGCAGGAGGCTTCATCTCTGTACACTCATAAAACAATTCATAAAAATGGCCTGCAACCCGCATACTCCAGACAGGCGCTTTTTTTTTAGAAAGCTTTTTTTATTCACTGTCATATAGCATAAGATTCAAAGACATGAACTGATATAAGTCCATTATCAATCCAGCGAGACTCCGTAAGAATCTAGCCACAGGAGATACACACAGTAATGTTTATCAGAAAGCTCTTTAGCTTTGTTTTTTTAACGTCTGAGAGGTCAGACAGGTCAGTCCGAGAGGCGACTTTGGCCTTTATTTCCTTTATTGAACTGGAAGGCAGAAGCTGTAAAAGCACGGCGCAGAATTGCCTAGAGCGATCTGTCATCAAATTCACTTTTGCTTGTCTATGGTGGCTGGGATCACTTCCTGTCATGATAGTTGAAGTGCTCTAGCGCACTAGGTCTTATTAAAGTAAAGAGCCTGATATTCTCCAGACCCTTTCCCTTTTATTTTTTCTTTTGTCATTAACAGTTTATATGATTTAGCATACAAACTTCTATCAAGACCCTTTTTCCTCAAAACATCCCCCTTGTTTGATTCACTGTTCCAGTGTAAACCCACTTGAGAGAGTTATAAAACCTTTGAAAAACGTTTCAATCCTACTCTGAAAAAAGGAAGAATATGCCATGTCTATCAGGAGTTCCTTTAAGAACCTCCGTTAATCCTTGCAGAAAACAGGGTGAGACATAAGATGTGTGTTAAAATGTATGCAATAATATATTAGTGGCACACTTAGGCATGATATGGGGGTGAGAAAGTCAAGCTGCATTCTCCACACTTCTGTCAATGAGTGAGAGAACCATCGCTCAAAATCCGTCATCTTTTGAAAGTCCATTGCTACTTTTCACAAATTTCTAATGAAAGTATAATAATTAATTTTGCTCTTGTCTTTAATATCCAGCAACATGTTCCTGAAAAGAGGGCATGGTGACTTAGTGGTTGGCATGTTTGCCTCGCACCTCCAGGGTCGGGGTTCAATTCCTGCCTCTTCCCTGTGTGCATGGAGTTTGCATGTTCTCCCTGTGCTTTGGGGATTTCCTCCGGGTACTTGGTTTCCTCCCCAAGTCCAAAAACATGCATTGTAGGCTAACTGGCATCTCTAAAGTGTGTGTGTCCAGGGTGTCCCCTGGGATAGGCTCCAGGCTGCCCATGACCCTGTGTAGGATAAATGGTACAGAGAATGGATGGATGGATGGATATTCATGAAAAGACACAATTATTTTTTTCAATCCAGTGAATTGTAACATAATCACAGGAATTATACTACTGATATCTTGGTAAGACGATTCCAGGAACCTTGTTGTATTGGGCGAGGTTAGTCCAGGTTGAAAGAACAGAGCTGTCTGGACATTCATCATGGCTGCCAGACGATACCGTGTGCTGTGGTTACAAAAGCCTCTTCTCCTACATTGACTGGATAACTGTTAGAATTATTTATGGCTTGCATAGACTTTTTTTTTCCTTTCTGTAAAATGCAGCTTTGATTAGCCCAATTCAAGGCACTTTTTCAGAAGATTATGAATATATTCATGATGTACTGTGTATAAATCGTTACAAGTGGTTTTATTATTTATAAAGCTATTTATCAGTAGTAGTGAGTATTTAATGGGTTAAATTGCTTCAGTTCATCTTTAGTTGCCCTTAAAATCTTTCATACAGCATCAAATTTGATTATCAAGACCCTTCCTCAGGTCTATATGAAACATATGGCTAGCAGGTTTTTGAGTGCTTTTCAGCTTTGTAAGATCTTATAGGCTCTAGATTATTAACCGTTGGTGTGCAGGTTTGCGGGATGCCACTAGTGTGTTATTGCTTTTATGGATTCAGTGGTGTGTTTATATTATGGGAAGGAATCCAAAAGTGAACAATCAATATTTTTTTTAGCTGTAGTCAGATTTTCAAAATTCCTACTTAAATGAGGAATACAGAATTATCCTTAAGTTGGTCTAAGACAAGGTCCATTGAGAATCTTATTATGGTTGTTATGATTATTGTGCTATCTACTAAGTATCTACTATTTGAACTCAGACCCATAAACACATGGGCATGCATATCTAACATGCATGCAGGTACCATGTAGTGAGTATAAGTGCATTAGGTGTCTCAATCTGGTTAGAAAACTCTATGACACACTTTCTGAGGAATGATGGTTTCCATTTTCATGAGGAACAGTTTTTACAATTTAGCTCCTCTTCTTCTCTGGCTCAAGGAATGAAACGAAAATGTTGTGCTGTTATAGGAAACTAATCAGTAATGGAGTAGTTTGATGAAGCGGAGTTACTGTTACCATGCCGGGGTTGATTATGTTCCAATACCAGCTCATCCTGTGTGAAAGCCTTTTATTCTTCTTATAGCACAACAATTTGCCAATGATAACAATTAATTATTAATTAAAGAGTGCCACGCAATGCCTCCTCACAAATATGAGATGAGAGTCGTTTAGATCCAGACTACATGAAATCAGACTTCCTGATGCGTGTGAGGGCCGATTAGCAACCCGAGCAGTCTGAGGAATAAAACTGTGAAGGCTCATTTACATGGATAATGAGTTATTGGAGCTTGCGTTTCTGTCTCAGACATGCGCACACACACACACGCGAACCATGTGAATCCCCTCGCTGCGACACACACACACACACACACACTGAAACCTTTTCCTCTCTCTCACATGGCAGGCATGACAGCCTAATTAAACAGCGCTCAATGCGATGACATGGAAATTGAACGGGGATGTGTCTCGAAACGCTGTACTTGTGATGGATTTACTTCGAGAGCCGCTTTCTTCAACACGTTGTCATTTTGTTTTGATGCTAGGTGTTTTTTTTTAATAAATCCTCTTAAAAAAAGGATGCAGAACAAAGAGGTTCTAATTCTACTTGATGTTTCTAGGTGGTGTTTTTTTAATTTATTTATTTTGCAACTGCAGAAAAAGTCAGCTGGACAAGCCTAGTCGTTGACGAATGAGCTGTTAATGGAGAAGATGCTGTGTCAGGGAGATGCTCCAGTCATCAGCACACACATGGATACACATAAATGCCAATATGTCATCTGCAATGATCAGCTCTGTCTGTTTTGTGACGTGTTGTGTCAGCGGCTGCATCTTTTATTCTGCCAACAGCATCCAGACCTCAGTGTGACAAAGGACACACACACACACTACCACACAGAGGTAATGGATGTGTGGGAGACACTATTCAAAATTGTGTGGTTCTATGAGACCGAGGGAAAGAAGTGGTTAAGTTTAAGAAGCAGTTAACCTCAAGGTTTGAATGAGATGTTGAGATGCTTTTCTGCTCACCATGGTTGTAAAGAGGGATTATTTGAGTTACTGCAGCTCGAACCAGTCTGCCCATTCTCCTCTAACCTCTCTCATCGACAAGAGATTTCCATGATGCTGCTCACTGGATGTTTTTTAGTTGTTTTTGCACCATTCTGTGTAAACTCTAGAGTCCATTGTATGTAAAAGTCTCAGGAGGATTAAAAACTGCACTTCACATTTCATCACCCTTTTTTGCTCTGACTTCTGGTTGCTTACATTAACACTCGTGTAGTGTACTATGCATGCTGTCATGTACCCAGTGTTTAAACTTTAGGCTTTTACAGCTGTTTCGTATATACGACGCATTGTTATCCACACAGAATGTGGCCTAATTACGCTGACAAAAACAACACGAACAGCTTAGTACATCAAGAGCAGAATGTAGTGAATGTACTAGACATAAAACCCACAGCTTGCTAATGACATGGAATGTACAGTATATGGCTCTAATATGATTAGACCATCCATATACTGTATTATTAAATTACATAAAAAACATTCTGTATATTCATAAAATCTTTGAAACTCCATTAGGCTTAAAAGCATTAAAAATAACAATGAAAAAAAAATCACTGTATGTTTTGGAGTATTAGCTGTTTGTGGTTTTTTTATGCTCCTGCCATAACAAAGTAGGAAATTGTACCAACTGCCAGCTAATGTGTCTACTAAGAGCTTTTCATGGCCTCAGTAGACTCAGTGCTCTTGCCTTTGGCTCCTAAACAGCCAGAGATCAGTATCGATTTCTGGCCTTGTTGAAGCCTGTCCTCTTGGGGTAAAGCGCCGGCGATGTTCTCATTCCCCACTCGAGTGCCATATTTGCTCCCACAACGGAGATTTGCTGTCTAAAAAATAAAAGGAACGCTGTAACAGCTATACAACAATGCTGCTTCGGCTTCACTTTGCTGTTTGGAGCACAGCAGGGACCTGGGGATGTGCAATCGGCAGCCGTGTCCTGGGACGCCCCGTTTTTTTAAAAGGCATCAGATTCCTGCTGAGGTTCCGACTGATGGGTATGTGCTCACTATCTGTCAGGTGGGGAACGAAAACAGAGAAAGGAACGCTGATGTAAGAGGCAAAAAAAAAAAAAAACCTAAAGGTTTATTTGAAGTTGTGATGGTGTAGAGAGAGACTGAGATGTGTTTTGTCTCAGAAGAAGTGACAAAGTGAAAAGAAATGTGTTGAAAGTACAATTACAGGCAACATAGATGATAAGTTTATGGAAATAGAAGCAGAAAAGACTTTCCTAGGTTTGGGGATCCTCTTGATAGCAGTTAAATAAAAGATGGCGGCAATGGGACAGAAAATAACATTTTTTTTCAGATTTCGAAATCAGATTTATAATTTTTTTACCATTACTACTGATTTTACTTTTTGTCTTCCGTCAAAATTAACAGAACAATGTGTGCTATAGAGATGTGCCTTTTAACCTTTCATTCTTCATGGTCTAAACTTATTTTTTGTCCATTTTTTGACACCTAGATTTAACAATCAATAAAAATATTCTAATAGATATGTGATGTTTTATATCTTTTTTTAGCAAAGATAGGACTAACTGAAAAAAAGTCGATTAGGGACCGTAAAATGTAACTCGACAACCATCAAGTCATTTCTAAAGGGATGTAATTTGCCTGTTAGAGCTCATGGTGATGCACACAAACTGTTGCACAATGACTAGACTTCTGATAAATAAAATGCAGTTTGTAAGCTGTGGGCCTGTTCTTTATACTACAACAAACTTCAGCCTTGAAAACTGAATAAATAAAAATACAAAAGGTTCAGGTTTATAAGGCAAATCAAATAAGCAGAAAAGCATCTTTTACTGCTGAACTGTAAAGCTAGTGGATTTGTGATTGTAATTTTTATTATAATTTATTTTATTTTGTTTCCTTTAAGCCAGGGATCTCTGAAACAGGATGCAGTTTGAAGTAAGTCTCAACCCAAAAAATTAATTAGACATTATTAATATTTAAGACATGTTCTTTCATGACTTGGGTGCCATCACATACTTTTAAGGGTTAATAATATTTTCTAAATTGGAAGCTCAAGCTAATATTATAAAAGTGAGGAGAGGGTGTGTGGAACCATGTGCGATTCCATGGAGTTTAAAAATGGTTTAAAAATGATTTTTAGATATTATTTCTAAAAATGTGTTAATCACTCACACACACACTCCACCCTTCAATAGCATACAGTATACACACTCTCTCTCTTTCTCTCTGTTTCTCTCTGCCTTCCCCAAGCTAACATCAGCGACTCATCCCAAGCAATGGCATATGCTCAGTTTTCCACTCAGGAGTCACATATGGACCTCACAGTTCCTCACACACTGTGGGTTGTGGATCAGTGTATGACACACACACATGAGGCGGAACATGAAATTAGCAGGGGACAGTGATGAAAATAACTCCCGCTTACTCACATGATCCTGATCGCTCTATTCTCTCTCCTGCAGATGCTCCGAAAGGACATAATAGCCATGCAAAATACTGAATCGGAACAATTTGTATCTCTTTATAGGCCACGTGATAGCAAATCGACTGGGAAGATTATATGCAGGATGTAAAGTACACTTCCTGCTTCTTTTCTTTTTGGCCACACTCCAGCTCTGCTTTGCTTCTTCTATTTTGTATTGCACATGTTTTATTCAGTTGTAATCCTACTCTTGTGATATTTCTCCTACTGTTTATCTGTGTTGTCTGTGGAAGCTTGTGTGGATTAGAGTAAATCCGAACCTTGCTCTGTTGGCCTGTGACTTAAGTTCAAATGTTATGTCAATATTTATGCAGGGAAAGTTTCTCATATTCAGAATTGGGTTACGCACGTACTTCAGATTATATGAATCACCTGTAGTTCATGCCTCAGAGGTTGCCAGATTTTCCTGAGTAGAAGTGTCTGAGACAGGGGTTTTTCAATACTGTCTCTTGTCTATTTTACACCAGACTGTAGCAGCATCCAGAGGGACACGTTTTGCCTCCCGCCTCCAGGGTTGGGGGTTTGATTCCCACCTCCACCCTATGTGCGTGGAGTTTGCGTGTTCTCCCTGTGCTTTGGGGTTTCCTCCGGGGACTCCATCCCCCAGTCCAAAGACATTGGCGTTGTAGGTTGATTGGCATCTCTAAATTGTCCATAGTGTGTGATTGTGCCCTGTGATGGGTTAGCACCCCATCCAGGGTGTCCCCCACCTTGTGTCCCGAGTCCCCTGGGATAGGCTCCAGGTTACCCACGACCCTGTTTAGGATAAGCGGTATGGAGAATGGATAGATGTAGCAGCATCCAAATACTGTATTTTAAAAGTGGAAGTTTAAAGCAGATGAATATGACTAAAAACAAAGTGTATTTTCTTTATTTGTGTTCTGTTTCTGCTGTGTAAAGCGCTCATTAGACGTGTAGACATGTTGTCTGGACTCAATGCACAGCCATTCCTACAAACATGGCTAAACATGTAAATAATTAAATGCGATGTGTTACCCTGAATACAACATTTGTAGATGTTTTTTCATGTATAATCAGAATGAAATAGTTTTTTTAAATATATTTTTGTTTACTCTAAATAAAGATATGGATATTGTCCAGTTTGAGCACCCAAGATCTAAGACTGTTTAATTTCAAAAAACAAAATACAAAAGTAATGATTAGATTACGTTAAAAAAAAAAAAATCAATATATCCTATCAAGTAGCTTTTCATACAATAATACAAAATCAAGCATATTATTTTCTAAGATACTACTTTATAATAAAAAAGCAATTTGTAACTTACAACATTTACATATAATTGCATGCTGTCTCCGTCCATCTATTATGCACATACAGTAAAACACACACACACACACACATTGCACATAATAAATTTTCATTGCTACTGTGCCAGGACATGAGGTGATGAATGAAAACACATTAAAATATGGATGAGCGGATCTTGAAAACGTTTGAGAATATTTCTTACAGAAAGTGCAGAGAAATTTTAATTACAAACTGATTTGAGAGTTACAGTTTGACCTTTCACAAATCATTTGCATTTTAATGTTAAATTAGGCTTCATACAGACCCCCTACAACCCTCATACACACACACACACACACACAAAACCCTCACCATCAATCTTGCGAGGTGAACAGCCAATATATTGTGTTCAATTTTACTGCAAAATCTTCTTTAACCCTTTACTAGATAAACAGATGTAGGGAGGAGAGTAACCTGTGTCATGTCAATGCCGGAAACGGCGTCCAACTACAATACCCAGAATACAACACGGCCTACAAACATGGCCGCCACGGATAACTACAGAGACTGTCACGTCCACGTTCACCAGCGTACTGATCACACACACGTGAAGTCAATCACTCAGTCCAAGCCTTTTCTTCTGTCATAGTCATTCTGCTTTCCTGATCCTGCTCTGGTTTTCACGTTTTTGCCTTTGTCCAGTCTAGTTCAATTACATTCAATCCAATTTTATTTGCATGGTGTTTTTAACAAAGGGACATTGTCATAAAACAGCTTTACAGAAATGGATGCATTCAGGATTTAAATTTCAAGCTGTTTCATGTTTCATTGTCTGACCATTGCCTGTTTATTGACCACGCTCTTGTCTCAAATCTTTTGGAAGATTTTCCTGCAAGCTTTTCAAATAAAGCCATTGTTTACCTGCATCTGCGTCCATACCTTCCGTCTGACAACCTGGCATTTACCTGAAGAAAAACTGAGTGACAAACTGCTTTAAACATGTAAAAAAAAAGTGTAAAAAAAAAACAACACACAATTATATATTAAATATTTGTTATATATATTTTAAATGTTTTGTTTAATTATTTAACACTAAGTGAGCTATAAATTTACATCTATATTGAGCTCTACATTACAGAATATGTGATAATGGATGAATAATGGACCTTTTTCCACACTTCTGTGTTTATGAAAGCAGACGCATAAGTAGTAGGATTTCAAAACTTTCAGTGAACAATGGCAGCAAATACAGCTTGCAATCACTTCAATGACCATAAACACACAAAAAATTCAAGGAAACATCCGTAACTGAGCTTTTACTCATTTCTTATTGATGTGCTTGTTAGAAAGGAATGGCTTTGTCCTGTTTGCCAGGATGAAGGTGAGCGTTTTAAGATTTTAAGAGGCAGTATGTACGTCTGTAACCAGCATGTGAAAGAATCTGACTAAACCGTAAACGCCTGAAACATGTGACTGTACCTGTTGATTTGAATGGACAGATCTAATATCTGTGAAATGTTTTTGACAAACTCAGAAAACCCAGCAGTCAAGCCAAGAGTGAAAATGTACTAGGCTATTTACTGTGTACCTTAATCCTGAATATAACTTTAATAGACTGTTTCACGGTTGGAAAAAAAAAAGGTCTATTGTCCATCATTATTTCGTCAATCAGTTGTGTAACATTGATTGCTATATCAATTATATAGGCATTTTAAATTGTTCTAAATAAAAATGCTGGAGATATACTAGGCAGTTAGGGCTTTTCTGAAATAAAAAAGACAGGGTGATGGAGGAGGTTTAATTAAGGTACAGTATTGTGCAAAAGTCTCAGACACCTTAATGTTTTTACTACAAATTTTGTTTATTTTATGACTTCTGCATTATTGAGTCAGTACGAAAACATTTTATTTCTGTAAAGCTGCTTTGTAACAATACCATGGTTAAAAGTGCCATAAAAATAAAATTGAATTGAATTTTAGATTTCCAAACATTTCTTTTACAACAACAACAAAAAAAAAAGTTCAGTGTTACAGAAAAGAAATGTTTGTATGTCAGTAAAGAAAGTAACATATTACATAACAGACCACTTTTCACATAAAATACATAATGAAGTCGGGTTTTAGCTGCAAAAAACAGAAGCGAGTACAACAGTCAAAGAACTCCAAGACACTCCGTAAAACTTATCAGCCAACTTCCTTATGAATCCACACAAAGTGAATCTGAGACGACTGAGGCATTTTTAAAAAGCAAATCTGTTAAAACCAAATACTGACTTTTTTTTTAGGCATTTTTGCTTTACAGCCTTTGTTTAACTGTGCCTAAGCCTTTCAGACAGTACTGTGCTTCTAAAGCTTAAATGGTCATGTATTAGACTTGCTAACACAAACCACTGTTTCTGTGTGAAGCGACAGTGGTACTGGTTTTGATGAGGTTGAAGAATGTGTGTTTTTTTGCCAATTAACTGCTAATTAACAGTTTGTTCAATGATGCCAAAACTCTCACCATGACACCATTGAACAAACACGCAGCAAGCTTTACACACTCAGTTAACCCTTCCACCCTGAAAAACACAATTTCACAAACCATTTAGTACTCAGAAAAATTTCATGATAGTCATTTCCTGATAACTGTTACTTTGTAGGAAACTATATTTTACATTTTATAAGTTACGTTCTTTAAGGTGTTTAATTTATTCACAATAGTAAGAAAATGAGTTGTGTTTAAAGCAATTTTCCACATGGTGCTTTATTATTATTTCATTATTTGTAAATTTCTCTGTATATCCTGAAGCATATGTCTAATTAAGATCTATTTGTGTTTCTGTGTCAGTGCTTAATCAAATCTTTAAGCTACAGCTGCTTAGTGTGCACACTAACATAACAAATTGGAAAAAACACTCTTCATTTAATTGTATTATATACACATTATTTAGTTTTGATAAGTTTATAGCATCTCTGTCGGCTATATGGAGGACTTCATTTGCGTAGTACAAATAGCTATAATAAAAACACACAAGGCTACTTAGTGTCTGCTTTATCATGGATTTATGCTTTGTAACTTGTTGATGTTAATGTGATAGATTGTTTAAAAGTGCTAATTAGCTGACAGAGGAAAGAGACTGTAATTAATTTCAGTATTCTCACATGCTTTCCTTTTCTTGACACCTTATCAAAACAACGAGGAGTATCGTCTTCACACAGATTGCTCCTTCTCACTGGATGATTCCCAACATGAATGCATAATCAAAGAGGGTGAAACTAGACAGACAGACAAATAGATAGATAGATAGATAGATAGATCTAACACACTCTTGAAACATTACACTTACACTATATAGTCTAAAGTATGTGGACACCTGACCATCACACCTATATGTGGTTCTTCCCCAAACAAATTTTGAAGCACACAATTTTATAGGATTTTTAACCATTTATAGTTACACTGCATTATAGAGACAACTTAGTTCCTGGTATTGTAATCCTGTTAATGTTTACATGTTATTAATGTAATTATACTTGTTATTAATGCATGCATTTGTTTAAACTATATGTCAGAGCTGCTGTTATAAAAGAATAATAACACCTTAAATCACAATCAAGAATTCAACACACTGTTATAGAAGGAAGAATGCTTTTAGCAAAAAACACAATATATATATATATATATATATATATATATATATATATATATATATATATATATATATATATATATATACATCCATATGTTATATTGTTCCTGACATTCCTATGTGTGGAAAAATAATGGATAAAAATCTTCGTTAAGAATGTAAACATAATGTGAGGAATATGAGATTAAACCTAAATGTTATTCAGGGCTAATTGTCAGAAGAACCTTATGGATGAATGGTTGCATTTTAATGACTGCAGCCGTGGTTTCTGCAGATTTCTTACCCCAACACCTTCATTTCTCTAATGAGCTCCCCTCCTCATTTAAAAAAAAAAAGAAAAGACAAGAAACTGTATTTTGTGGTGTAACTCCTGTAAGCTTAGTCTTAACATCGTTTCAGATATGAAATAGTTGTTATGTAGGCGTTGTTCTCACTTAATTACGCTCTCTGAGATGCACTTGACTTTACTCAGCTAAGCAGCGAATCCAAGGGCGCTGGGTGAAAAGAGTTTTCTGCTTTACTCAGAGGTTTACCAGGAAGCGTATTGAGTCAAAAGCACCAAATGTGGAGGAAAGCACAGACAGCAGAGATGCAGAGGACACATGCACAAAGCAGTGATACAAATAAAGCAGGAAACACAAGGTCAGGGGAGGGGGAGAGAGAGAGAGAGAGAGAGAGAGAGAGAGAGAGAGATTGCATCAGAATAAGGATTTGCATTAAAATTCATGATCAGGAGGGATTTTGTTGGATTATATAGTTTAAGGTTCCACAACATTTAATGTAACTATAAATTAATAAAAAAGTATTATGTGTTGTTCTTAAATAAAACATTGTAATAACTGGCAAATTGCTGTGGTATAAGAGGAATAAAACACTTCATCAATCAGTGACATGGTGATGAGATGCGACTCAATGAAATGCAAAGCTGATTATGATGCTCCGAACAGTTTTATTCCTATTTTATTTTAATAACAGTTCCGGTCCATTAATTTGATTGGCCGAGCGATGTTAGAAGAGTGCTTATATTTAATAGAGCTGCACTGAGACGATTCACTGTGTGTATCACTCCTTGTCTGTGTTCACTTTCACTTCTAGAGATAGTTTGAAACGGTTACTTCAGTGAGTCAGCAGACATGGCATACTATGCTTTTTTTATGATAATAACTTTTGACTTAAAATATGAAAGCTCATCAGATGAAGATGAAAAGGAAGAAGCATCTTTCATGGGAGTCTACAAATCAATGTGCGCTAGCTAGCCAACGGGATATAAAGTGAATGTGGCTTCTTTGGGATCTATTTCCTCTAGCGGAGCAAAAATAAAGAGAATATTTGGCTGAATGACAGCCATGCTGATATTCTGTATAACTGTACTTTTTATCCTTTTATAGTTATATGTAACGTTATGGAGATAGTTTGATGAGTTAATTCCTGTTTTCACTTATGATATAAGATTAAAAAAAAAAAAAGCATCTTGTCCTGTTCCCAAGAAACCAGAAAGTGAAATAAAAGCTCAGTCCTGAAGACTTTCCCATGTCAGTAAAACTTATCAGCCAACTTCCTTATAAATCTGAAAGTTTTACCTTAGACAAAGTGCTGACACTGCAGTCTCCTTCCATAAGTATTAAATAATCCTTACATTCTTACAGAAAGTTTCACCATGTCAACCACTAGACATTTTTCTTTGTTAAATAGCATGTTTTTTGTTTGTTTGTTTATTAGTAGTCATAGATTTTGTGGAGTTTGTGTCATACAAGCTGCTTGTGTTAGGTGGCTTGTATGGTGGTTAGTTATTACAGTAAAAATTATTTTTTTTAGAACAAGTGCTTCAACTGGGATTTCCGTCAGAGCTACTTTAACTGAATATACTCAATTAACACCTACTGACCAAAGATATTCAAGAATTCAAAACATGATAAACCAGCTCTGTTACATGAGCATGAAATATATAAACCAAAATTAAATTTGCATCTAGGATAAAAAAAACACTTTCTCGGCATGTAGATCAGCACTGAGATTTTATACCCTGCATACTGACGTACAAAAACAATCAGTTGACTACCGGCAGTGACACTCAATCAGGTTGAGCCATGTTCAATAAAACAAAAAGTGTTTCATTCCATCAGCGTCTCCACCGAGTCTCAGCCACGGAGTCCATCAGCCCTGCAACTCTCAACTCACTCTCCTCTCCCTGAATCAAATCCAGATAAACTCGAGCCATTCTGCCCTGAAATGTAATGAAAAATTGAAAGTGAACTCAGCATAACAAATTAAAACACGAATACATTTCTGCATTACGTAATTATTAAAGGTGTATTCAGTGATGTTTCACAAACAGGCATCTCTACTTGACTGTCAATCATGTTACCTGTCCATTTAAAAAGCTCTCTCTCTTGCTCTAGCATTAAGACATTATTTTTTAGTAGGGTTTGCATGTCTATTAATTTTTACTGGGCTACCAGTCCTACCGCAGTGCCTGGGAGGTTTTTCTGCCATGTTCAACCTCAGTAGCATCCAAAAATGAGTCTAGAAACTATTTGAGTGGAATTGGATAGTGACGTGCGAACCGACAGATGCTCTTTTGCACAGCGCTGGTCATGAAGGAATTCACTATTCAATTTTATTCAGCTTAACATTTCGCTTTTATTTTTTTTTTTTGGATGAAGTTTAAAAGTGACCAGGCTTTTTTGTTGCAGCACCAAGATTATAGACCAACTTTTCTTAAAGGCTTCCCTGTGGTAGACATTTTTAAATCCAAATTAAAATTCTCACGGTTTGAGTCTGTAGTATCATGTCTTTTGTTTTGTCCAATCTTTTCATCTGTGGTTTTGACTTTGAATGCATTTGGGTTGATTTATTTTATTTTATTTCATTGCTGTTTGGATTTACAGTACTTTTACCATCTTTAAATGTACTATATACAATGCATAACGGTAACTTGACTTGACTAAAGGAAAACAAAATTAACTGTGGGAGGAATTCCTATGGGGAAAAGTAGGAGTGGGATTAAAGAAAACAGTCCTGCATACACTTCTCCACTTCATGCAAAGTGATATGAATGTGCTACTGTTCCATTAAAGCAAGAGAAAAAAAAAAGACTTTTCCAAGAGTAGTCTTGTGCACTTTAGTGCAGAATTGGCTTACTCTGTTCTGAAATAGTTTCAGACATATAAGATACATTCATTACCATTTTCTTTACACTCCCTCACTGTTTTTCTCACAAAGTGGTGTCTCCCAAAGTGGCGTCTAGTGAATGTATTAGTTTACTAGTCTATACAAACTTCACAGTCACAGTCATCCTGTCAGTTTTATCAAACTTTTCACTAATTATACCTCTAAACTAAACCTAAAAGACATTAAGTTTAAAATATTGCACCAGAAATTAGTACAGTTTTGAGCTGGAAAGATATAGACAGCACAAGACAGGAAATATTACCTTGTGTAGTCTATTGGGAAAAAATATATATATATAATAAAATGATGAAACATATTTTCTCCTTTACAGCCCAAACTACAAATCAATACAAGAGACATTAGATGAAAAATTTAACAGAATTATTCAATAATTCATCCCCTTGTCTTTCTGACTCAGGAAAACTTTCTTAAACTTGGAGAGAAGTTGAGCTAGTGACCGTGCCAGTTAAATTTTCTTCAGCTCTGCATTGTTTTAGGAATGAGGAAAAAGAAACCGTCAGCAACTATCGACAAAACAATCTGACTCTTCTCTAATAAAACTACTTCTGAGGCTTTGCTGTGTCTCCACTGTTTATTTATTAAAGCGATGTAAATGAAAAAAAGTGGGCAAAAGAATTAGAGCTTAAAATAGCTTTATCTGCATCTTATTTATTAAAACTTTTGTTTTCTCAGCATGTTTGTGAGTTTTCCTCAATGGTGTCCCATCCTTGGTGAATTCTCACCTCACACACAGTGTTCCTGGGACAGACTCCAGATCCACCACAACCCTGACCAGGATAAAGCGTTTAGCGAAAATTAGTGAAAGAGATTTTACTTTGCTTTATATTTACCCAATAAATTCAGTTTTACCCAGAGGGAGTGGTGCAGAGCTCATCTAATACTCACATGGAGGTTCTTCCAATATAAAAAGAGTGAATGAAAAACAAAAAAAGAACAGAAAACAAGACTGTGCCCTCTGGTGCTGGGCTTTGACTCTAAAAAAGGGAGCTCAAGAGGGAAATGTTTTATTTTTTTTCTCTGGTTTTAACTAGAGGCCTCGAACAGGGTTGGGATATGTAGCTCAGGGAGCTTATTAAAGTATCACAGCAGGTTGTTCTGGAATTTTTAAAATCTTGAGCTTGTTCTTGCCTTTGGCACAGCTCTTGGCACCCGCACCTGGTTCAAACCCATAGGCAAGGCCAGGCACGGTTAGACTAACAACAGTGCCATGCTAATGCATTTCTCTCCTTGTTTCTCTTATTTAAGTTGCAGCAAAGTTTACATTCACTATTCAGTGCAAAAAGACTGCTAAACTGAGTTACCTTGAACTTCCAATTTGGTGTAGCATTAAAAGAAAATCCAAACTGTACCTTGAAGTATGAATCTTTATAACTAACATGTGATCTTCTGTGTTGCTCAAGAATTACTTTGTAATAAAATTCTGTGTTGACTTTTTTTTTTTGCTTAAACTTGTTAAATGTTGGTTTATTTTCACTTTGGTTAATCTGTTGTTAGTGGTGCAGAAGGATTTAGCCCTTGCGTCATTTCTTCCTAAAGAAAGCAATGCAGCGGCGCTTTAGTCTTTTAGTCTAGTCCAGGTCTCTCACTCAAACAGATCAGCTTCCAAAGCTTCAACTTTCATGCTAATACCACCAACAATGCCATCACACTCGCCATCTCGTAGATCATCACAAGCCGAGCAGAGTCTTTGCTGTAACTCAGTTCAGTTGCTTTGTATAGCTGCATTGCATTCTGGGACTTTGAGTCCAATGGTGGCTTCAGTGTCTCCACTATGTCTACAGAGATTTTATTATTAATATGATATTTATTGTCACTGGAATATGGAAGGTGAGAAAAGACACTCTTGTTCTTATGTTTTTAGGAGCCAGCAGTGAAGGCTGTTATCTCTAGTGTTTGAGATTTCTGAATGTTTTCTCCTATTAAACACAGTTGTAACTAGCAATAACAGTGTCCTCGGGTGATGTCAGCATGGCCCATAACCACTAATTTCTCATGGGAATAATGAAAATACAGCACCAGCCAACAAATTAGCACCAGAATCACTAAACTCACCACAAATATTTCAATCTAAACATAATTAATGTGTTTCAGGATGGACCTTTCCTTTAAGCTTTCAGCTGTTCATCTCCAGGGTCAGCGCTTTTTAACAGACGGAGGTAAAGCTGTAACTTTAAGCTTTCCAACATGGCAAAGTCATAAAGAGAGGCATTTATGCTTTACCATTTCTTTGTAATAATATTATAAGGTGCAATTTGTTTTTGTCAAGAGAGAGAGAGAGGAAAGGGTGGCTGGCAAGGGAATGACTGTTTATAGCTGCTATAAGAAGTGATAAGTGATAACAGGAACTAACTACATCACAGACTATAGGGCCTTTCGCACCGCTTTAGATCCAGAACTAAGTTTGCAGTACTAAAGTACTGGGCAATTTTGCGTGAACTATTTCCCAGTACCGTTTAAAGGGTTGCATTCACACCGACAGTGGGCACTAGGAAGTGACGTAAGCTGGTCGACAGCGACGTCATTTGTGCGCGGCGTTCAACAACGGAAACAAAGAAGAACGACGTAAACAACCGGAGGATGGAGGACGCTGTGATCGGAGCTGTGTTTCTGTTATGTCTCGCGTCCATCTATCGCTGTTCTCCATACTTGTGAAGTCGACACTACAGTATGTTTACACGGCGTTTTAAATCATGGCGGGTGAGGGCTTTTTCGTACGCGATTGGCCAATCAACGTCTACTCACGTCACGGATAGTACCAGTTGTGCTGGTTAGACCCTGATCCGGAGTAGGAGCTAATTTGGTCCTCGAAAAAGGCAGTCCGGTACTAAAATCGCACCCAGTTCCGGAGGTGAGAAAACGCCCAAAAGTGGGTAGTTCCCCAATTAGTTCAGGTACTATGAAAAGGTTCCCACGGTGCGAAAGGCCCTAATACGTTTAAATGGATAAAAATATATAATGTGTCATTCTTTAATTAATAAACGATTCATAATCATTGGCAAAACTCTTTGGTATAAGAGGAATAAAACTCTTCTACACATCATAATCATAATTGCTCTGCATGATTGATTATTTTCCTACAACAGCATACCCTGTCATGTTTTATTTCCTACATGAAAACTAAAGATCCCTGCAGGTCCAGTTTAAATTCTGTACTGTGCAAAAGTATTAGGCACTAGTAAACAAATGGTGTAAAGCAAAGATGTCTTCAAAAATAATGAAACGAAATGACATTTCTACGTTTAAATAGAACTTTAAAAAAAAAAGTTTTTTAACAGAAATAAACTAAACAAAGTCTGTGTTTGGTGTGATGCCTTTGTCTTAAAAAAATGCATCAGCTGTCGCAGGTACACTTTGTGTAGTTAGGATGCCTAAGACTTTTGCACAGTATTGTAAGTAAGCAAATAAATAAATAAATAAATAAATAAATAAGAAAGCTAATTATAAAAGCACTGATTATTTCCATGGATGAGTCACTTGACATATTTCCCCTTGAACAGAACTGAACAATGTTAATCAAATCCTCCGAAACACCTGAAACAACATGACAGCATGGGCAGACTCTCAGTAGACTAAATAATCTGGTGACTTGATTTGTCCTTTTTTCTTTAATAAACTGATACTGTTTCAAGATATAGCATTATGTATTTGTATATACAGTAAGGTAGGTGGAAGATGGATGCATGCTGACCAGCACTTTAATGCATGCAGGCAGGGTGCTTTGGCCCTTTAGTGGTTCCACTAAACTCATGCTTCTCTCTCTCTCTCTCTCTCCACTTTATAATGTCTCTAAAGACTGGCCTTTCCCAAGGGAAGTAGAGGCCAGGCTCTCGGGATACGATAATAACCCTGAAGGCAGCAGCAAACCAGCTGTGGCTTCTATCTGTCTATGAGCATCACAAAGAGCTGTAGCAGAAAAATCTGATTATTATTTCAGCATTATGTATAGAAGCACTATATATGCATGGCTCAAATGTCAAAGTTCTTATATTTCTTTTCAGTAGTTTCAATTTGTGACAGGTGTGTGTGTGTGTGTGTGTGTGTGTGTGTGTGTGTGCATGTGTGTGTGTGTGTGTCAGATGGGTATTGGACAAAAAAAAAAAATCAATAATTCCCTTGTATTTTGTAAGACCTGGCTATGTGTAACATGTATTAGCATATTAAAGGTCAGTGCAGCAGATTTTTTTGCTCTAGAGCCCAGCTTCTTCACTCTCTGACAGACTTATTCGCATTCATCTTTCATCACAAGGCTTCTTTTTTGTTTTGTATATTTATGCATATATACAGGACTGTACAAAAGATAGTAAAAATCCTGTAAAGAAAGACTGCAAAAACAAAACTTAAGATCAAAACTAACAAAAATGAAACATTCTATTATTGAAAATATTTTTCAAAAATGTAGCATAAAAAGCAGTAAAATAAAAAAGTAAATCAGTATTTTGTGACGCCTTTAAACTGCATCAGTGCTCATACGTACACTATTGTGAAATTTTAATCAGCTAGGATGTTGCTCTTGTTGTTAAGATCTTTGCACAGTAATAATTTAATAAATTAATATATTGCCATTATGAATTTATATTTCAAGGCCACAATGTATGTGTCTCATGGCCATAAATTATTATGATAACAAAGTCATGGCCAGGAATTATGTAGCTTAAAATGAATCCAGAAAATAATATGTTGTAGAATCATACTTAATACATGGCTTACAGTTACTGATTTGGTATAAAAGTCTATTCATTTTGAGAATATGCTTAAAGTCAGTTTTAGAGTACGTTTAAGATTATTACTTGTCACACTGTACAAGATGACAACCATAAAATATTGGCCAAATATCTATCTATCTATCTATCTATCTATCTATCTATCTATCTATCTATATATCTATATATATATCAGCTTATGCTTTATTATGGTGAATCCAACAATCATAATCATATTCCATAGCATGCGTCAATACTCAGGACAGCAGCAATACACTAGCATAGACAAAAGAAAGGGAAAAAGGTGAAAGTCAAAACCAGGAAATACAGAACAGGAAACAAGAAAATGAGGCTCTGACTTAAGATACATATACACACAATAAGTCTTTGCAACGAACAAAGAAACAGCAGGATTTACTCTACATACACAAATTAATTAAGACATTAACACAGAACAGGTGCACACATTAGGAAAACACACCAGTGACATGACAGGGTGGAGACTGAACCAAAACACAAAACAAAGGCACAAATAACAAGTGAACTACAGTTCTGCTTATGTCATCATGATGTCAGCATGATCCAGACTCATGCATATAACAGACTCCCATAAATATTATAGTCTATACATTTTTATATAAATTTCTTAAACATGATTTTGAGATAATAATAACGATATTTTTCTGTTCACCAGCATTTTTTTTTTTTTTTCATTTGTCATTGCCATTTTCTAGCTATCCCATGTGTTTCACCTAATCCTATGCCGTCCTCCTATCGGTGGATTTTAGATTTTAATAAAATCTGCCAAAACTTTGTCATCGACTGTGTTTGGTTGCAACAGCCCTAAATCGGCCGTCAGTAAACACATCACATTTTGTTTTCTAAGACCGCTGATATCAACTCATGACCACAACTTGTGATTTTTTTTTTCAGTGATAGCAAAATCAGGTTGAAAATTGTACAGTGTAAACTCAGCTTGTGATGATGTGGGCTAACGGTGTATCCATGTCGCATTGCCAGTACGTTTTATACATCATTCCAAGATTGAAGTCAAGTGTACTGTGATCTCCATGCGCAGGTTCCTGTGTCCATAATGGTCTCATTCAACTGATTTCTTTGTATTTCACTCATTATAAATGCAACAGTTGTTACAATTTGAGTATTTAGTGGCCAGTAAATTTTTTTGGTTTCAATATATTAATTTGTGGCCACTATATTAAAATAATAATAATAATAATAACCACCACATCACCTCAGCAGCTTCACAACTGTAACTGTTGTCATTAGAGTTGCAAACACGTGATAAGTACCTAATATAAAACTAATATTTAGGCATAATTTTAAGAAACTATATGATTGTTCTGAGATACTGAGATATAATTTAATAAATAACAACAACAACAACTCTAATAGTTATATTTTGTATTTAAATGTCGGGAAGGTTTCACCAATTTTAATACCTGCCCTTCTGTCACAGTAACTTTCATTATTTAAGTAACTTTAAATAAATAAATCTTTAAATAAATGGAAAATCACAGCTAGAAAATCGCCAAATTAATCTACTGAACATTGACTTTGCCATGTATTTTGCATTTATAGGCAGAAGAATTGCATATTTATTAAGATAGACATGGAAAGTAGACATGATGTATTATTTTGTTCATTTGAAAGACACAAACCTCCGTAGATGCTCTTACAAAATAAGCTTATGTATTTAATAAATCAGTAAATCTTTGGCCTAGGTTACTAACTTATTAGTTACTAGATCAGTATACCTTTTATATTGTATGTATACACTAAATTGCCAGTTTATTTATTAGGTATATTGATGTAATACTTAAAAAAGCGCACATTTTTATAGGCTATCGAAGGCATTGTGTTATGTGTATTTACCTGTAGTTACCCATACCCTCCTGTTTCTAAATGTTTTACCCTGTTGCACTATTCGCACTTCATGTACAATAGTTATGTTTACACACACCATTGATCTTGGAAGAAGGATATTTCCTACCAGTGTATATATTTATATGGATGTGATGACAACAAAAAAAATGGGTAAGTATTAGTTCGTAACCAGGAAAATGTTTTATTGACAACACTTTAAACACATTAGGAATTTTATTTGGCAATAGTCATAAAAAAGTGACTGTACATCCATTCCATGATGCCATCCAGCTGATGCAAGACTGTGCCTATAGGAGATATTAATAAATTATTTGAGTGAGTAGTGTACAGTGTACCTGATGTGCAATGGCATTTAACTGACTGGTAAGAAATACACTGAGATTGCATAATGGAAGTCGAAGCAGCATGCAATTAAAGATTGTGCAATTTTCCAGGTTACAGTGTAACCACTAAATGAAGGCAATGTCAAATACTGGCACAAGATCCTAGCCTACAGTTAATGAATAATTCAGATAATGGGATACTGGCAGTAACCGAGTATAATTGAATAAGCTATTTAATAATTGTGCCAATTAGAAAGCTATATCAGCAAGTATAATATCAGCGTGGTACCTTTGAGGCACATGTTGCTTCAGGGATTAAACTGCGGAGGTTATGTGTTATTTCCTGAATCTTCTCTGTGATGGCAATTTGGTGAAAAGGTGATTGCTAGAACTTTATATTCTGGATAATTACGGTTATAAGCCTTGTACATAGAGTTCCTGGAAGGAATACATTTTCAGGAAAGTGCACTTCATGTTGCCATGAAAAACCAGAGGTGGGACATTACAGCTGTACAGTAATGGAGGTAATGAGCACTTCTCCAATAATAACAGATTAAGAAAATATTGAGCCTCCTGAGCTGATGGAAGATGAATAAACATTTTCAGGTTTTCAGTGTTATTATTCTTCCAGAAGATGCTGCAGATCTCCAGGAGCTTGTGTTCCCATTTATTTCCGGAGAAAGGAGAGGGGGCAGGTGGTTGTTTATACAAGTCCACTTTTATTTCAACTTAAACGACAGTGCTGATGAATTTGTTTCATTTTAACATGTTATTGTTTCTATGGTAACAAATTTGTATGGCATTCGCTCCACATATCCGGATTTAAGCAACATACAGTGCCCAATTATTGATATGGTGATTTCTGTGAGAAGATCTTTATTTAGCATTTTTTGGAAGGAGTCTCCAGTTTTAGTGCTTTGTAACAGTTAGAGTTAAAGCTTTAAGATTTCTGACACAGGAAAATCTTTAGGATGTTGCACTTTGCAGTTTCTTGGTAACATGACAATCAGTTTTTTATTTATTTATTTATTTATTTTTTTTATTTTCAGGGTGGCATCTGTAACTCCACTTCATCACACCACCCCATCACTGATTATGTTCCTCTAAGAGTACACCCTCTAGTGTTTTTATTCATTACTTATTGAGCATTTTGAGCAGGCTGATATGGATATCTATGGATATGAGATGGGCCACCGGACATCTGTAGATTGATTTATCATTTATGAAATTCTCTCCATAGTTGTGTCCATAATCTTTATCAGCTGGGCTTGGTTGTTGTAACAGCAATAATTATTGTACAATGACAACAGCTGGGGGAAAGAATAAAGCCTTGAGGGATGCCCGTGATGGATGGCTAATAGGCAGAGGTTCAGACATTTGAAGGCTCAACCACACATACTGTCATCTGCAATTTGGGATAATGTAATGTGGAGCAGCTCTGGGCTGATTGAGTCCATGATCACGGTTTTGGCACATGTGTGTGTTGACTCCAGATGTTTACTTGCAGAAACAGAGCAATATAATACCCAAAAATAAATTTATTCATTCATTTATTTAGGCACAGCTTTATCCTTAAAGATAACATTACAAAACTCAAAAATAAACAAATTACAGATTGTTCTTGACTGGTGAATGATCACTTGACCTAAAACCACCAAGATCCAGAAAAACTGCGCAAAAAATTGTGCATAAAAGAATATTCAGATGATTAAAAATACACATCTACCAGCTCAGAATGATCAACAAAGGATAAAATCAAACTGTAATTACTGTAATTACGTAAGATGCCCCTGAAATTGAAGGACTACGGATTATTAAAAAAAAAACATATAGAATCCTATACAGTTTACTCAATACACATATTAAACACACTCAGTGACTAAAAATATCTAATTTTTTTTTTTTTTTCAAAATTGTTTCTGCTAACAATATACTTTGAAATCTCTACTTTTAGAAAACATGAATATGTTTTTATTTTTTTAAAATGATGAGGAAATGTTTTTATTTTTGGCTATTTTCTAAGTTTGACTTAGCATCTTCCTGCCAAGACCATGCTAGTTAAGGAGGCAGTTTAACAAACACAGCAGTAGAAACGATCAGTCTGCCAAGAGATGTCTAAAACCTCCCCAGATGTGTGTGATTTTTCTCATTTAAACTCAATTCAATCCGGCTTTTGGAGAGACACACACCATAGTGAAGTAGAATTCATTCAGTTTGTGATTAGATAGTGGCTGTCAAAATGTCTGCACCATCTCATCGTCATTAAAACAGAAGAGCACTTACACACTGTGTACAGATAGTGAGTCCACAATGTTTTAACATGTTTAACCCTTTCTCACAGTACACTGGCGTTCCATTCTGCTGGCAGAATAGAAATCGTCTTATTGGACATTTTCAACCAGTATAAACAAATGATTTATTTTTATTGCCACAAGACTGTTATAAGATTAGTCAGGACACTGTTGGGTTTCTGTGTGTAGAGTATTGTGACTCTGTGTTTAGCTGCTGGTGAGCAGGATGATGGGAAAGGGGAGGGGTGTGAGCCCCTTTCTGGGCAAACAATACACACCTCTCCATAGTAACATTGGTACAGAGAGAAAACGGACAGCACAACTAAAGTAAAACACTGTATACAACTGCCACAATAAAATTATAACATTTAAATGTAGTAGGATAAAAGTCCTGAGTGTCTACTTTCATATGAGCCATTAACCACTACTGTGGAGTGTGACGTCACAAATAAATTCAATGGCTTCTGATAGAAAAGAGTTAAATGGCATAATAATATATTTATAGCAAGAAATGTAGCCAACAGAACAAAATTGACTGAAGTAATCACTGATAATTTTCCCATCGATGATAGCATGAAGCATCAGTCGACTGAAGTAATGACGATGAGGCTCCATCAGTCAAACCTCAGGTGATGAGAGGGAAACTGATGTGGATGATGTTGATAATCAAAGTGATAACCAGCATTTCATACTGTAAATGTATAATTCTTTATAATTTGGCAGTAATGTTATTTTTTCCATAAATAGATTAAATTATAAATGTAGAAGTAAGTGGGACATCTTTCAGAGAAACAGGAATTAAATCTTTTAATGCCATTTTCTTTGTTTTCACTTTTGGGGGCAACCACATTTTAAAATGCTATGACTTTACTTCTAGATAGAACATATTTAAGTTCAGGAAAACCTGTAGTTTTTGGAAAACTATATTAGGTAGAAAATGTAAAGATTTGACCATGTTTTCCATGCAGCCACACATATAGTCTGGACTAAATGTTGGGGTTATCCTTCCTCATGTTCTGGTCAAATTTGGCCAATTTGCTAACTATGTCTTCTGTCATCTGTCTGGCATAAACCTTAATGATTTTGTACACAGTATGTGTCTAAACATATAAAATTTCTGATTAATAGTATTGTTGACTTTTTGGCAGTTTGTTCAAATTTTCCAGGCAGATCTGATGAGCCACAGAAAATGAATGGGCCAGACTATAAGAAGAGGCAGAATAAAAATCCTCTCTTTCTCTCTCTCTCTCTCTCTCCCTCCCACACACATACACACACACACACACCACACACACTGAAATGCCCCCTCCAAATTTACAACAAATTTATAATTTTGACCCCAGAGCTATGCCCCAAGCAATGTACAATATCAGCAACATGTGCAAGAAATACATTTGCAAGGTACATGACACTATGGACACATGGACACACACACAGATGGACACACACACACACACACACACACACACACACACACACACACACACACACACACATACATACATACATACATACATACAAACACACACATAACTGAGCAGTGGTGGCTGAATCAGTGAGGCTTTGGGTTATCGATTGGAAGGTTGGGGGTTCAAGCCCCAGTACTGTCAAGCTGCTGCTGGGCCCTTGGCCAAGGCCCTTAACCATATCTGCTCCATGGGCACCGTATTGTGGCTGACCCTAGCTTTCTAGCAAGCTGGGATATGCAAAAAAACTTCACTTCCTTGTCTCTGTACTTATAATCTGCACAATGACAATAACGTAGACTCTGATCTAAAAATGACTGAATTTGTTAGGTTAGTTTTGACCACCATCACCAAAGATAGAAGGCTGACTCAAGCACATTACAAAGTTTTTTTTCTAGTTACCTGATCTTGACCTTACCGGAAGTTGTTGGATGTAGTAATTAATAGTAAATGATTTAAATATTCATGAATTTACACTTCAAAATTAAGAAGTGTGGATTCAAAAACAAGTGTAGGGAGGGAGATTTGGGACTAGTGTGAAACCAGGTGAGAAACCAGGGAAAACACTTTGAGCTCTACAAGTCAGACATCAAGTTTAGACTCTTTCAGCTGTGAATTTAGATCCTGTGGTGCACTTAGTTCAAACAAACAAATAAACAAACAAGAAATGAATAAATAAATTAAGGAAAATAAAATTGGATATTTTTTTGTCCCCCAAAACTATTCTGACAAGTGGCTTATTTAATTTTTTTAGAACAAGCCAGTACAGGCAACTTTCTCTCAAAACTTTGCAGTTGCATATGCATTTCTTTCTTTCTTTTTTTTTTTTTTTGTCCACATTTTGATGAAGGAC
Source organism: Pangasianodon hypophthalmus (assembly GCF_027358585.1). Classification (NCBI taxonomy): domain Eukaryota; kingdom Metazoa; phylum Chordata; class Actinopteri; order Siluriformes; family Pangasiidae; genus Pangasianodon; species Pangasianodon hypophthalmus. The sequence goes on along the minus strand of NC_069710.1, from coordinate 30,364,021 downwards.
TGCTTTGCGGAAGGCAATATATTCTCAGGAGGGCTACAGTGACTCACTCAATTCATTATCTGATGCAGCCTTATTCATTTGCAATAGTGCTGCCATCCATTCTTCCATTACTTCACCCGACTAAAGCTTATTTGTGCTAAAGCAAAAGACACAATGGCAGGAGCTTGAGATATCATGTCAAAATTTAGACAATACCAGGAAGATTTTGGATAGAAAATACCCACACAGAACTTACTGGACTTGGAAAGTAATTCTTAAAAGTTTAGCACTCCTGGGGCCCTGGAATAAAATAGGAATGAAAAAAGAAATCAGTGAAAACTGCAGTAATGTCTTTTTTTTTTTCTTTTCAATTGATTCTCAGACATTTCAGCAGTGGGAGTGGCAAAGAACTATACAGTAAGAATCTAAAGACAGGTAACTAAGGAATAACCAACATAATGCACTTAGACAGGTGTTGGGCCACTACAAGACACCAAAACATTTTTAGTGCAACTTGGCATAGAATCTACAAGTCTATGTAGTTGTACTGGAGTGAAGAACACCTTTCTTTCAAAAGATATTTCCTCAGGAGGTGTTTGGATGATGGTAGGGAGCCCTGTCTAACATGTCTCTCCAAAATCTCCCATTGGTGTTCAGTTGAGAATTTAAAGATTTGACTACTGACTATAGATTTGACTATTTGGATTAAACCTTCCTATTAGCACAGTTCTGTCGGCACTCCCCAATATATTACTGCTGCAGCACCATGGTTGACTCATTAATCAATCCGAGGAGGTTTATAAATCAAGTGAGTCCAGTTTTATGCAAAGCAAAAACCCTAACTGGCGGTTAATTGCTCATTTGCCTATCAAGGCGGGTTTTAATGTCAGCCCATCCATTTTCAATTCAACCCCACTAGAACCCCATTTGCTTTGGTGAAATCTGGAAACAGGAGATTTTTTCCTTGTTCAAATGGGCTTTGCAGGTGGTGCTCATGATTTTGGTAAACGGACTGTTTATGTATCATCAAACATGCTGAAGACTGATCCTGTGACAGTAAATGTGATGGTGAGGATACACTGGAGTGCCTTACTCCCCCACGGGTGTTACCAGTTTTATCAGCTGAAGTCAATCTAAAGGGCAAGTCTATTTCCTGCCCTGTCTATTTCCTTACTTGTCTATTTCAGCTGCCAGACACCCTGCACAAAGATCAGGAATCTCAGGACACCAGAGGATAGTTAGACTTTGCATAATAAACATAATATTCTCAGTACAGTTTCTAGGCAGATCATGGAGTGCAGATTTGGACAGTAATAACCATCTTCTTTTATTAATGCCCATTTGATGAGTTTGGGAGTACAGACCACATTCATTCACATCTGGAGCTCACCCTGGGAACAGCAAAATACACCCTGGATAGGATGCCAGTCCACATCGCATTGCATTCAGACACTCATTTATACCTATGGACAGTTTAGCCAATCTACCTACCAGCATGTTTTTGGGAGGTGGGAGGAACCAGAAAACACAGAGGAAACCTACAGAGGGAAAACATGCAAACCTCCACAGAGACAATAATCCAAGCTCAAGATGGACTCAGGGACTCTGTAGCTGTGAGCCTGGAATACTCTCCGCCGCACTCCCGTGCCACCCTGCAGAGCACATCCTCAAATAAATGACATGAAGAGTGGGGACAACATTCAATAGTTATCGATATCAACTGATACCCAAGATTTCGGTATTTGTTTCGGAAAAGAAAAAGAGTCATTTCTATTTAAAACATATACCCTGAGAAAAACCTTCACTTTGGACAGGCTGCATACACTGGCTATGAAATGACCACAATTCCACAATTCCAGTGAACGTTCAGCAGTCAGAATCTATTATAGCTGCCACTCACGTTAACTGGTGTCACTGATGTTTGATTGATAAACGTCCATTAACTCTGTGATGGTGCTGAGCATGCAATTTATCCTCGGTCATGACAGGAATAGCAAACTACAGTGTAGTTAAAGCAATCATTCCTCTCCTCTTATTACACACTGGAGAAATGTCACCTGTGGCTTGGACTGAAAGTTGGCACTTACGTGATTTGACTTCTATTTGAGTGCTTCTAGACTTTTGTGCAGATTTTAGATTTTAGTACAGCAGTGAGCATCTGGACGCTGGGGTATCTGATATTCTCCAGTTAATGCCTAAGGAAGTGTGAAATCATTCTGTTCTTATCTGTGAGTTTGCAGAATTTATTGACAGCATATTTTCTTCACATTCATTCCTGAACTTTCTCTCTTTCTTTTTTTTTTGCAATGTTTTGCAAACATCCAGTCATGATCTGAAGTGTTGTTTAACTCATCCTGCCATGGTAATATTTTCCCCTGTTCCACTTTCTGTGTCTGCGTCTGACCTGCAGGTTCAAGGAGAAGAGAGACGAAGAGATAGATGAGAAGAGGCCTTGGATGAGTTCTATGTGAGTGAGTATGTGTGTATGCTTTTTCCTCACACTTTTCACTTTTCTCATCGATCCTCCCTTCTCTCCCAACCAAAATCCTTCTCTTCTGAATGTATACCTGCAATGTCCTTTAAAAAAAATATAGCATTAATTAATATTGTAATAGTCTACAGAACACCGTAAGAAAGTAAAACATTGTATGTTATATGTGTGAGTGTGTGTGTGTGTGTGTTAATTACATGATACAAAAGGCTTATTTTAATACATTTGTTGTATTACATCATCATTTCTATAGTAACTAACTCACTTATGGCATAATCAAAGACTAATAATAAACAGATTAAAAATATGCTGTTATTTAGCAAAAAAAAAAGTTATTTAATTGATGTGATGGTTTTCTATAAGAAAATGTTTATTTAACATTTATGGAAGGAGTCTCCAGTGTCAGTGCTGGAGACTTCAGGACAGAGGAGTGCATACTTTACCGTCCCTTGGTGATGTGACATGACATTTTTTGTCTTATTAACTTTAAGAGGGAATAAAAAGAGAGGCTGGTGATGGAGTGACATTTATAGCTCCAATAACATAAATGTATTGTTGTAAGCTTTGGCAAATTAACACTTTGGGATGTGCTGTGACAGATGTGACAGTTAAAATACTGGTATTAATGTTAATAACATACCAAAGTAAATGGTATATATATTTTTAATCTGATCACAGTCAACTGTTGTGTTAACCTGTGCCCTGCCATCTGCTAAGACATTTCCAAGGAACGTTTCAATATACGTGGAGACACAGACCGAAATTTATCTGTACTTCAATGTTTCAATTTTTAATAACAACATGTCCATTCTCCCATGCACTCTTATTAGTTTGGCTCTATTCTTGGATATCAGAGTAGCATTTCACACCATAAGCTTATTGAATTCAATGCCAGTCTTCCGCTCCCAATGCCTTCCAAAAAAACAAGATATCTTTCTGCAGCCTTAAATCTGCCGGTCCTTCTCTGTTTCACTCTCTTGTCACTGGGGTGGTATTATAAAGGGTACGTCTTTTGTACTATTAATATACATCTTTTATCTGCGAGGGTACATGTGGTGTACCTTTAATTAGCTTTTAGAGTAAAGCTTATTTTCGTTGTGTCACTCAGTAGTCATTAACGTCCAATTATGTGCCATATTTTTATTTTTTTTACCTTACAGCGCAATTGACATGACACACCAAGTGCATCCCAAACTGCGTACTATTGACCTCACAGGCTCACCTGATGGTCTCACTCCTCACCACTAGAGGTCCCTATTTCTGGGTTACCTAGATCAAGTTATTCTTATCGCTTCCTCATTCATATGCACTACATACACACTAGCATCCAGATACTCTTTGCGAAGTCTTGCCTTCTTCATCGCAAGCCATTTGTTATTGTTTTTTCTTCAATAGTTTCCGAAAAATTCAGTGATCCTCAAACTGCTCTCCTGTCTTCTTAGACAGAACAGCTCATTTCTGCCAGGGTACCATGAGAACACACATCAGTGCGAATGCAAGTGCATGTAGCTGATTTTTCTCATGCTTTAATAATATTTATTAAATAATAATAAAGAATATTTCAGATTACGTTTCAAACAGTAACAGGTTACACAAGACTGATGTCAAAGAAGACATCTGCTATTACTGACATGCTAAATGCTTAAAGAATTGAATTACTCATGAATAGCTGAAATATGATGCATCTCAATCTCAAGAATGCAAAATTTACTGAAATTAATAATATATTGGGCCTTTAAAACCAATCCTATTCCCTTCTCTCAGTCTTCTCCTTGATTTCCCCGACCATGAAAGATACTAATTGTTACTTGCCTCCAAAATAAAACTCACTCAGTCACACAGTGCATTCACTGGGCTTTAGTGACCATCAGGTAAAATATTGGTGTTTATGCAATGTGACTCACTCTGCCTACTTCTTTTCCATAATCAGCTGTGCATTATGTAGGCTAATAACTCTTTCTGAGTGATTAAATAACCCGTTCCCCTGTGCCTGCTCTCTCAGGCTCTAATGAATGTTCGTTCTCTTGCGCTTCTCATTCTATAGTCTATGTTTTCATTGTGTCCACTACCTCGCTGATTTACTCCAATTACTCTGTCTAAAATCTAAAGTTATAGCTTTACCTCTGACAGTTACAAAGAGACTCATTTCAAAAATGTTAAATAAACATTTCCTCATAGAAAAGTTTACCATATCATATGTTTTTTCCATATATAAATAAATCCATTTATGTTGAGCATCCATCCTACAAGTTAATTTGTATGTTTTTACTACAAATATCAGAACAACTGCATTAATATAAACCTACTGACCAATCAGATTTGAGAATCCAGCAGCACCATGGTGTAAATTAAATCACAAAATATATACCAACTATTCAAAAAGAACTGCAGCTATCTCTGTGATTTGAAAACATGGCTGAAAAGAGAAGAGAGTCAATTTAAGAAGTTCCTGCACAAGCCTTATACGTCACTGTCCTGTGTCCTGAACCTCCAGCAAAGCAGTGATGTTTTCTTTCCTTAAATAACTGTCCTCATCTAGGGGAAATGATTCTTCAAGGTGATATTCCCTCACCCATGCAAGGTTGATCTGCTCTTTAAAGACATGAACCAAGACCCCAGGATATTGTTGGTTTTATACTGCAAATAAACCAGTGCAAATTCAGCAAAGTGACATAATATTTATTAGCGAAGTGGACCAGCCGTTCCCCATCGCTGATCCTTATTAAAGAGTCCTGCTACTGCTCGGTCTTTAATGGACTGGATTTCTGGTGAGCGTTTTCTTATGCTGGAGCAATCAATAGCACACTTACTGCAAAGGACACGGCTAGTTTTATGGCCACTGCACAGTGACACCAGTTTGCTCATTAGTTCAGCAGGAGTTCCAGCAAGGACCGGACAGGGACAGAGACGCCAGAACACTTAGATCTATGCCATTTGTGCTTGCTTGAAATGAGCAATCAATATCAATAAATATATGAAGCAAAATAGATGCATAAATAAATGTATATATTTGCTGTTAGAAACTGCTTCTTAACTATATATAATCACTATCTTAAGAAATTCTGATTTATAATCATAATATGATCTCATAATGACTACCCATAATGCACACAGGGCTGTATTCACAGTTGAGTTCACAAGTATTGTATTCACAAGTGAGCTTAATGAGAAGTTGAGCACATTGGTATTCAGACCTCAGATATAACTACAGACTTGAGCATTATTCAGTGAGTTGCATGGGATTTTACACAAACAGGGTGAAGGTTGATTACAACAGAGACATGTCACATTTAAGAGTGATTCAGTAACATGAGCCCACATTTGGACATGAGCCCACATTTCTTTTGTGATATTACCTCAAGTGAGGAACAGTATGAAGTCCAGTGCCACTATCTGAAAGTTTGATGTAACCACTATACTGTATTAAACTTCCATATGTTTTGGGCTGTAAATACAGTAAAAAAAATATTGATGGCAATTTGAGGCCTACTAAATACATAAATATGAAACTATTAATTAATTAATTTTAATAGTATTCATTTAAAGTCCTTGTTTTTTTTTTTTTTTACACAGAGGAAATCAGAGGAGATAGCATCTTAACTGCAGATTGAGGAGAGCTATTTATTGACTAAATAAATTACATAAAAATCGCTTAAAGATACCTGTAAGTGTTGCTTCTTCTCAAGAAAAATCTGATGATTTCAAATCGTCTGAATGGGGATCCCAGAAAATCAACTTCAGTAGCTGCATAACCCTAGTCTGAATATGCATAACTTTCCTCATGTAAATATTAATGGAACTTTTGAACTCCAACTCTGAACACGACCCTTTGGTATGTGTTGAGAATATTGTGTAGGACATCATTTCAGACCGATTTTTAATTTTCACTTCCAGTGAAAAAGTGTTGATTCCAAAGTGAGCTCTTCACATTTGAACCCCTGCATATATATATATATATATATATATATACACACACACACATTATCAGCACCAATGTCTGCCACTCTCTTTTACACTCTCAGCTGCCTATTTCAGCCCTCTGCTCTCCTCAGTTTCTGTTACTTCATTGAAAACTCTCAGACTGTCAGATACCTGATCCTCATCTCCTCATTTCCTGAGAAATGTCTCTCCATTCTTCACTTTCATGCTTTCCTGTTTTATTTCTTTAGCCACTCATCTAATGTCCATATCCTTCTTTCTGAAGACCCAGCACTTCTCCAGCCCTGATCTAACACACTTAATGGACTTGAACAGGTTTTTCAGCACCATCTGAATATTAGAGTCAGGTGAGTTAGATTAGATTAGAGCTGGAAATGAACTCTGCAGGGTGTTCGAACTCTAACAGCTAAAGATGTAACACACACCATTTTTTCCTTGGCGCAGTATTTCAATAAAACCAGCTTGCCTAAAGACGAGGGCCCTTGACTGCTAATATATGGATATATTCAGACGCCCCCTCATAGTGCCCTAATTAAATGGCAGCCGAGGCGAGAGAGCCGGCAGCCACAGGTTCCCCTTCTGTGTCGTTGCTGGCGCTCTAAACGCTTCTGTTCCGCTCGACTAATCTCTTTAATGAAAGTGTAAATGCTTTTGGCAGGGTAGACTTGCCTGGGTCGTGGGGATTAGTGCCTTCCGCAGCCTTGATGTTTAATTATAGAAAAGTTGTTGTTTTTCCATCCTCGTTTGCGCTGTTTATATGCTTCACATGGACAGTGAAAATTAGCAAAAGGCCCAGAGGGCAAGGCACAAAGTGCTTGGTTTGGCACTCAAGATCTAAGTTTTTATCAGGAAGCAGAGTACAGAGGTATTCATGCGCTAAGCAGTGAAGTTGTGGAGTCAAAGCAGTTTTAATTAATCCTCTTAAAACTGTATAGCTTTATATTTAAAGATTGTGCCTCAATTCCCAAATGATTTCAGGCAAACATGCTATTCTGTTACAAAATACAGCTTTTTCACTCATGCAAAACAAATATAGGATAATGTATTACTGGGTAATATATCGATGGCACAATGGTACAGCGTGTAGCATTGCCATCTCACAGCTCCAGTGTTCCTGGTTCAATCCAGGGCTTGGGGTACTGTCTGTTTGCAGTTCTGCATGTTCCCGTTACCTCTCAATCCCACAAAAATGTGCTAGTAGGTGGATTGTCTGTGCTTAATTGTGCCTAGGTGTGAATGTTTGTCTGCAATGTGTGTGGTATTCTGTGATGGACTGGTATCCCATCCAGGGTTCCTGCATCCAGATCCACCATAACTCTGACTAGAATAAAGCACATACTAAAAATGAAACATACACTGACCATTTTTTTATTTTGTGCTACCATTGTAATTAGTTGAAGTTGACATAAATAAAGTGCACAATTGACAAAACATAGAGTTACAGCTTCTGTACCAGGCAGTGAAGCAGGAGATCAGTTTGTAGATGAAGATCTTAGATGAGTCCCTATCCTTAGCTATGGTCACAAGAAGTGTGCGACTGAAAGAATAAGGTTGCCAGTACAGGCAACAGAAATGAGCTTCCTCTACAGGTTTGCTGGATTTACTATCCATAATAGACTGAGAAGCTCTACAATCTGGGAGAGCCCTGGAGTAAATCCTCTGCGGTTTGGGGACCTTAATGGTCAGCTCCCGGTAGAGCTGTATCAGGCATCTCCCACTGGACAGGACCACGGGGCAACCCGCTGCATACACTATATCTCACAGCTTTTTTTTCTTGGAAATATCTGTGGATCCTTCAGGAGGAGCTGGAAATCTGTGGCTGGGGATGGAAGAGTCTGGGCTAACCTTCGACATCTCCACCACCTCTATCCCAAAGCATAAGGAAAACGAATGAATAGTTGACATTGAAACAAAAAAGTACACCAATACAGTGCAACAGAAAAAAAAAATCCTGAGTTGATTATTTTCTTGTAACAGCACTTCCTGAAGTGCTTTATTCGTCTTATACAACAGCAATTTGCCAGTGATTACATTTTTATGCCTCCTCTACTACAGGTTTTTGGGTCAGTGATTTTTCCGTCCAACTGAGATTCTCATAGGCACGATGTAGGATTTATTTGGAATTATGATTATAACCAGCAGATGAACTAATTAAATTTTTGAAATTGATCCAAACAGGCTCAAGGTCACAGCAAGGTCAAATTTCAAAAACTTCCTGTTTGAAGTATGTTTTAAGGGTATTTGAGTTCTAGTTGTTTAATTCATTAAAGAACGACACATTTTTTCATCTATAGTTTCAAGTTTCAGTGATGTATAATGTCCATGAAACAATAGTGATGTTATCACTTATGTTATAGCAGCTGTAAAAAGTTGTTCCCTCACCAGCCTCTGTTTTTCTCTCGCTCCAAATTAATAAGACATAAAGCAGAGCTTGTCACGTGCAATCTTCTCTGTCCTGAAAACTTTCCCATGTTGGAAAACTTGTTGCTATGGGGAGGTGTGTGTGAGTACACACCGCACAGTTTGTACATATTGGAGTTTACTAATAGCATTTATCAGAAAACCAGAATGTAAAATGTTACCTGTCTTATCTAGCCTGGAACTGACCAAGGCATGAACTATATAAGGCCCTGTGTCTCTCTTGGTGAGCTCTTCACTTCCAACAACCTCGTTGATTATGACAGGTGCAAGCTCTTACCTCAATCAATCCTGATTTTCATAAACAGTGTTTAATTTGTTTAATGAGTGTTCAGCCTTTAATGAACAATGCACTTGGGACTTGAGTGGTTTAATCACTGTTTCTATGTCTTCACTCATAACTGCAGCTTAATGTATGCGTATAGACTGTACATCTGTCAGAAATGACATTCACAAGCTTGCACGGCAATCATGATCATGACTTCCTTGAGGCAGGAAATTGATTAGATTCTTTCTTTTTTTTCTTTTCAATTCTTTTGCACGTACTAAGTAAAGGCAGGATTTTATTGTTGCCAAGTTATGATGCTGTCCTTGAGAAGTTCACATGACCCATCCGAAGGCACTATCCAGAGCTAGACGCATGGCTGTGGTCAGGCCAACACTCTGTTCTGCCTTTGTAAATCAATATTCAATTCAGAGAGCCGTCTGCAAGCATGGGGATGAACGAGGGCAGCCGCGTGCTTTAGGTCTGCATGTGATGTATGTGATGTTTTGACTTGTACGCCAAATTCCTTTCTCCATCAGTCCAAGCCCTCTGTCTTCCCCACACTTCATCGCACCCATGTGTCTGTAAATTATGTCCTCTTCAGTCAGCTTTGTGACTTTCTCTCTCTACTTCCAAGCTCTCTAATGCCAACAGAGCTTTAGTTCACATAAAAGATGACAAGGGCAAAAGATGATCGCTAAGTGACTAGACGAGTGATGTGCTAATAATGCATAATGCAGCATAAAGGACGCAATATAGTGCTTGTGATGATAACACCACAGATCAGACAGATCTGATTTCTGCTCATAGGAAATGTGAAACACCTTCCTGCACGAGAATGCAAAGGAAATTCAAAGTGTTGATTAATTTTATTTAACAGCAGCTCTGACATCACTAGTGCAAATCCGTAAAAGGTTTATATTATATTTAGGTTTATATGCGCTCATTCTAACATGTTATCGTTCTATAGAAACAGGTCACACAGGGGTTGTATACGGACGCTCCATGTAAACTGACTGTTTTATGTAAGATGTTCATTTAACATTTATGGAAGGAGTCTCCAGTGTCAGAGTTCTGTAACAGTCACTTAAAGCTGTAACTCTCACTTTAAATACCTTATAGTGGCTCCTCGTAATTACCAGTAAAACCAGAAAAAAAATGCACTCAGACTCTCAAAAAGATAAAGTTCTCAAAACCCACCTTTTTAGAAATGCCTTTAACAAGAGCAGATAAAGTTTGCCATGACATATTTCTACTGTCTTAGCTACAGTATATTTAATGTTTTCTTTTTTGTATTTGTCTTGTACTGCTTATATCTTAGTCCGTATTCTTTTTTTAATGCTTTGATATTTTCTGATTTTTCTTGAAGACCCTTCAAGAAGTGTACATTATGCTCTACCCGTATAAAGATACAGCATAAAATTCCATTAAATCTTATCACATCACACAAACTGTACCTGGGACCATCTATTAATTGTGCTCTCTGTGAAGCGAGTAAGGAATAACACACAACAGACTACATGATTATAGTGTGATACGGTTGCATCCCATTTCTCTGGATTATCTTTGAGATGTTTCTACACTTTGATTGGAGTCCACCTGTGGCAAATTCAGTTGATTGAACATGATTTGGAAAGGCACACACCTGTCTATATAAGGTCTAACAGCTGAAAATGCATATCAGAGCAAAAACCAAGCCATGAGGTCAAAGGAACTGCCTTCAGAGCAACAGGATTGTGTTGAGGAACAGATCTGAGTAAGGCTAAAAAAACCTTTTTTGCTGCATAGATGCTTCCCAAGAGCACAGTGGCCTCCATAATTATTAAATGGAAGAAGTTTGGTACAAGCAGGACTCTTCCAAGTGCTGGCCACCCAGCCAAACTAAGCAATCCTGGGAGAAGGGCTTTGGTAAGAGATGTGACCAAGAACTCAATGGTCACTCAGGTTGAGCTCCAGAGATCATGCATGGAGATAGGAGAAACTTGCAGAAGGTTAACCATCGCTGCAGCACTCCACCAATCTGGGCTTTATGGCAGCGGTCAGATGGAAGATGCATGAACGCATGAAAACATGAAATTAAGTTATCTGTACAAGTTATTTGCAAAGTTATCACAAATGTCATTTTTGCTTTGTCATTATGGGGTATGGAGTGTAGATTGATGTGGAATTTTTTTAAAAGCATTTTAGCATAAGGATGCAACATAAAAATGTGAAAAAGATGAAGGAGTCTGAATAATTTCTGAATGCACTGTAGGAGTTACATCTTATGCTCGTCTCAAGTTACACTGCTTTTCTCAAGGACCAAGCTAATGATGTATTAAATAAACTTATGAATTTACAAATGAGTGTTTGATAGTTTATCCTTCAACCCTTGGGCAGATCAACTCTGAATGCAGGCCAGGCTTGGGACTAAATGCAAGGAAATGCAAGTTTACAGTAGATACAGTATATGCAGTGCATTAAATTTGTATTAAATGATGAATGGCTTATGTACCACACCGTGTGTTGAATGTCTTATTTAGATGTAAGTGACAGTAAGTAATAAGTGTATTTGTTTTGTTATGATGTATGAGCTATGATTTGTGTAACCAACACACTCCAGTGGACAAGAGCTGGACAAGCTGTATGAGAACAAAACTCACCCAGATAGATATTTTATTGATCCTGTACAGAAAATTGCTTTGTTGCAGCAGCCATACCAAACCCACTGCACAAAAGAACACCAATATGAATACGAAGCAGTTAGAGGAAGAGAAGGGAATAAAAAAGAAATAGAGAAATACAATGTGTAGCATAACATAAACAGGTCAATAAAAAGGTAACACATTTTACACTGGGGTTCTCTTAATGAACATTATTTACTCTATTAGTTTACATTAACAAACCATGAGCTTCAGCATTAATAACCCATACGTAATGTTAACAACATAAAAAACTAGCTTAAACATGAATTGAATTATAGCAGGTTCCTAAATATTGATAAATTTCTGATCTGATTTCTGAAATATTAAAATGTGCTTTTCAGCCTTAGTTCTTAATTCCGCAAAGGTGTTGTTTATGTTTGTCATTGTGTGTTTAATTACTCGGTGATAAAACCAATATCGGTTCTTGTTGATTATTTGGCTTATTTTTTTTTTTTAATCAGTTAACATACTGTAAGTGTTAGTTACTTTTGTTAATGTTACTGATGGTGTATTAATGCTGAATTTCATGATTTGTTCATGTTAACTGATAATGATAACTGATGAACATTAAAAAAGTGAGGAATAAAACACTTCAGCAAGTGCTTTTGTAGGAAAATAATCAATAATCGTTTGGTGTGATGTGGCCCAAAAAAAGCAGACTTACTGTTAACCATAGGGAAGTTGATTTTTGTATAAAAGCACGTCTTGAAGTGTTTTATTCCTCTTACACTGCTTCAATTTGCCATGACTACATTTTAAAAATTTTTTAAGGAAGCCATAATTTTAAAATGCCGTAAATTTTATCCCTGTCTATTTTATAATTTAGTGTTGACACTCCACAAAATGTAAACAAGAAGTTAGTCCCTTTTACTTAGCAGCTATAGTCAGAAACAATAGTTACCTCCTCAGTCACCCTTTTTTCTCTTTTTTAAAGAAAATATACAAAAGAGCAGCTTGTCATATTACAGAGAAAACTTTCTCATTTCGGACAAGTTACAGCTTTACCTCTGACTGTTAGAAAGCACTGACACTGGGGATTCCTTCCATAAATGGTAAATAAACATCTCCTTATAGGAAACGTCACCATATAAATGATATAAAGACCAATATCAAACCTTCCAAGATCCTAGAAAAGGTTGTTGTACAGCAGTTATGCTCATAGCTACATAGGAATGACATTCATGAAATGTATCAGTCAGGATTTAGGCCTCATCATAGCACAGAGACAGCGCTGGTTAAAGTGGTAAATGACCTACGACTTGCCCCTGATCAGGGTTGTGTCTCCTTGCTTGTCTCCTTGCCGTTTCACTGTTGCTTGACCTCAGTGCAGCTTTTGATACCTATGATGATGTTATTCTCCTTGATAGACTGGAAAATGTAGTAGGCATTAAGGGAACATCCCTTTCCTGGCTCAGGTCTTATTTGACTGACTGTTATCAGGTTGTAGATGTAAATGGTGACTTCTCTATGCATACTAAGTTTGGTGTTCTGCAAGGTTCTGTTTTAGGCCCACTGCTCTTTTCTCTATATATGCTACCTCTGGGCAAAACTATTCGTAAACATGGTATTAGCTTCCACTGTTATGCTGATGATTTCAGCAAAGCCAGATGACAGACACCAGCTTAATAAAGTTGAGGAATGTGTAAAAGACATTAGACACTGGATGCTTATTAACTTTCTCTTACTTAATTCTGACAAGATAGAAGTACTTGTACTTGGACCACATGCAGCTAGAAGTAAGCTTTCTGATTCCATAGTAACTGTAGATGGCCTTTCTGTTTCATCATGTGCAGCAGTAAAAGATCTTGGCGTGATTATCGACTCCAGTCTTTCATTTGAAGCTCATGTAGATAATATTACTAGGATAGGCTTTTTTCATCTCAGAAATATTGCTAAGGTAAGAAATATAATATCACTACATGATGCAGAAAAATTAGTTCATGGTTTTGTTACCTCTAGGTTGGATTATTGTAATGACTTGCTATCTGGATGTTCCAGTAGGTACATAAACAAGCTCTAATTAGTCCAGAATGCAGCAGCGAGAGTCCTTACTAGAACCAGAAGACATGAGCACATCACACTGCATCTTAGATATGACCATATCTTATCCACACTGCATTGGCTCTCAATCAAATTTCACATTGATTAGAAAGTACTACTATTGACCTTTAAAGCACTGAATGGTCTTGCACCTCAGTACCTGAGTGAACTTTTGGTCTTTTATGATCCGCCACACCTACTTTGATCAAAATGTGTAGGATATTATTGTTCAGGACTCAGACACAGTCACAGTGTTTAAGTCTAGGCTGAAAACATATTTGTTTAGTCAAGCCTTTGGTGAGTAGTTTTTTCTTAGGTAAAGGAGCAGATCTGGAGGGTTCACAGGCATAGAGTGTTGTGGTAAACTGGGATGTTTGGATGCTGTCACCTCCCCACTCTCACAAGTTCACTCAGGTTTGTTGACAGTGGAGTGGCTGGCCACGTTATGTCCCAGGGTGCCCTCATGTCTGTGTTACCTTCTGACTATCCCTTTTAGTTATGCTGTCATAGCTAGTCTTGCTGGAGTCCCTGCTTGCACTCTGGATGCAAAGTACATTGTCCTTAACCATTACGGGATAAAAAGCATACCTAACAATCTCTCTCTCCCTTTTCCATTCTCTCTCTCTCCATCTCTGTCTCTCTCTGTTGAGCTACACATGCTACTCCTGATATACCAGTGAGCCTGGCCCCTTCTGCTCTCCAGACCTGCCTGATCCATCCTGATGCCCTACTTCTGGTTGTTCTCATCGGTTGGAGATCAATCTCTGCTGCTGTGGGTGGCCCCCACATGGACGGCCTATAGATCATTGAGATTGGTGGGGATGGTGCTGCTTGGGGACCATGGGCATGGCTTTGGACTGCGGTTCATACGGGCAATTGTATTGTGGTGGCTTTGGGACTGTGATTGCTGTGGTGGCTTTGGGGCTGCAGTTGTCATGAGTAGTTTTGCTCTCAGGTCTCCATCAGTGGACAGTGGGTAGGTTCAACAAACCAGACTTCATGGGAAAACTGTAATGAATTTCCTGGTTGCGCAGTTGCACTATTTGTCCACGTAGTACACAGTTAAAGAAGGGATTTATTTATAATTGCACTCTCTATTGTCACCCAGATGAGGATGGGTTCCCTTTTGAGTCTGGTTCCTCTCAAGTATTCTTCTTCATACTGTCACAGGGAGTTTTTTTTTTCTTGCCACCGTCACCTCTGGCTTGCTCATTAGGGATAAATTCATACATTTACAATTTATATCCTGAATGTATTTATTTCTGAAATGCTGCTTTGTGACAATGACCATTGTTAAAAGCGCTATACAAATAAAATAGAATTGAATTGAGTTGAATATTGTTACTATATATTATTACTGTTGTTACTATAGAAAAGATAACATATGAGAACATATTGATCTGCAGCCAGGAGTACTGTCAGAGCTACTGTTATAGAAAATTAATGCTTTCTGTGACTCCTTCCAAGCTTCCCAGATTCAGTGATTAAGGCTTGTCAATATTTCTTCAAGTTCATTCCAATTTTCTGTTTTCTTCTGTTTTCTCATCTTCTGTTAAATATGATTATTTATCTCCTTCGCTTTGCTTATGTTTATCTGTATTTAATTCTGTGTTAACTTTTCTAAGCGCCTTTGGGTCATTGAAAAGTGCATTAAATATATTCATGTTAATAAATTAATCAACACCTTCTGACCAATCAGAATCCAGAATCTAACAGCAATGTGGTGAAACGACAGATAAGGGAACCATAAAGCATAGCAAAAAACAAACAAACGAAATAAATAAATAAAGAATAAAACACACACAGCATTCTCGCAGTTCAATAGTTGCTGAACTTTGTGTGAAAACTGAGCACTTGGCAAGACTGGCTCTAGGAAAAACACCTGACACAAATTTACACCTGGTTTTAAAAGGAGGAGAGAATTATGCTTTAACCTTGGCACATCATGCTGAATATGTGATCAGTCACACTTTTAATATCTCCACCTTTTGTTTTGCTCTGATTTCCCACTTTTTCCATGATCCCATGCTTGATAGAGAGAAGCATACTTTGCATGTTACCTTGAAAGCAACTTATATATAAATCTTTCGGCTCATATGCCATTTTTCTACATAACACACAAGGCTTTCAGGCTAAATAACACAAGTCTTAATTGCACCAGAAAATAGGCCACAGTTAAATTCAAATCATGTGTGTGTAAACCTGCAGACCAGTTTTCTGATGTGATCTGATCGTCCTCTTCTCAGCCACCTGCTGTGACACTCTATCAAGTTCAATTTCAATTCTCATCACATGGAGAAGCTGAGATCTCGCTAATCTGCTCTAAGTCATTTGGCCGTCATCATCGTGGCTCCTCGTGAAGCGTCCCGTTGGGACAGAAATCAATCAGGAGCTGCCGGGGTACGTTTATTCACCTACACCTTCAATACTTTGCCTTCCAGTTCTTCTTTCACGGCTTAGGATGGAACTTAATAGGTATGCAGCAGATAGGAAACAGGACGGTGAATTCATGAAAAACAAGTTTACAGAGTTCAGGCTTCAGCGCTTAAAGAAAAAAAAAGACCTTCATTGTATGAAGGAACAATGCCTTAAAAAGAGTGGACTTTTCTCTGAAAATACATATATGCATTCGGAAAGTTCGGCATTTCTCCTGAGGGATTGTGAATGCCTGGCCTGCACGGCTGTGGCAGAAGCTTCACTTTGTGTTTCGCGCACGGTTGCGAATGCATTTGGAAATAAATAGAAACGTCGGTTTGCATTAGGAGCCAAACAGAGTGTGAGTGAGAATGGAAAGAGGCTACGCAGGCCAGCTCTGAATCATCAGCCCTCTTCACCTTGAGGACCCTGAGGTCCTGGGTGTGTGTGTGTGTGTGTGTGTGTGTGTGAATGTGTGATTTTGAGATGAATGTCGACAGCCTGAGATTTGCTCTTATGCCGCACGTTGCAACAGAGAAAGGTGAAAAAAACATCCTTGTTGTTTTTTTTTTCCTCACTCCTGTTTTTTCAGCTACATGCTCATTTCCAGCCCTTCTCCTCCTGCCTCTCTGTGTCTCTGTCTCTCGGTTGATTTCCTCAAACGTC
Organism: Pangasianodon hypophthalmus; assembly: GCF_027358585.1. Lineage (NCBI taxonomy): Eukaryota > Metazoa > Chordata > Actinopteri > Siluriformes > Pangasiidae > Pangasianodon > Pangasianodon hypophthalmus. The sequence goes on along the minus strand of NC_069710.1, from coordinate 30,347,124 downwards.
CTCCACTCTAGAGCCAGCCCTTCTGAGAAGTGCCTCGTCTCCTTGTCTCTAATGGCGCTGCCGTCTGCGTGCTCGTTCTCTCACTCATACAAGCTCTGATTGATAGGGATGTAAACAAAACAATTTGCTTTCTATTATGTTCCAGTCTCGTCAGTTTTTATTTATTTATTTATTTTTAACATTAATGCTTTTTTTCTATAATAACATCCTCATTAAAACTAATCACACCATGCTATTTTAACAACAATGTCCCTGCTGTGGAACATTAACACACAATGGCTCCTCAAAAGATGATGATTTGACAGCCATGGAACAATTTATTATGAGCAATCACAGTCTCGTACAGTCTCGGGCCCTGATTTACTAAAGGTCTGTGTGCGTGAAAAAAAAAAGTGCAAACTCAATAACACCTACAAAAATAAATGATTTCCTAACATTGTGTAGATATGATGTGTCTTTCCCATGAGTAAAATAAGATATCTTGTCCATTTTGCATATTTGATTACTTAAAAGTGTAAAATACAGCGTGGCGTCTATGCAAATAGATTCATTAAGAACCTGCAACGTGATTTTTTTGAAGCGTGAAAATCATTATGGGATGGAGAAAATAAAATACGTACTTTATTAAAATTTCTCAAAATCTTGTAAGGGATAAAACACAGGGATGCGCTGTTATAGGAAAATAATCAGTGATGAGGTGCTGTAAAGAAGCGGAGTTACTGTTACCACCCCAAAGTTGATAGTTTTCCTATAACAGCACATCCTGAAGTGTTTTATTCCTCCAACGCCACAGCATTTTGCCAATTAAAGAACATCACGTCATATGATTTATCGTCCTTGAAAGGCCGGTTTTACACTGCGTGATTCCAGCAGCCTTTTACGATTATTACTTGTCACAGTGTACGAGATGATCCCAATAATAATTCTCTAACAGGCTGTGCGAGAACGTGTTCTTCATGTCAGATTATATGATGAAAGTAGCTACTACGTTCTGGCCTACTCAGTGCACAGCAACACATGGTAAATAAACTCCATGAACAGAGTGTTTTCATGCTAACTAGCTAGCTAGACACCTGGAAACCGTAATTCATCCGTTATTTCCTTCCATATCACGTCCCTTTTTGTTCTGTCATGATATAACTGTGACTAGATGTTACAGAGATGTTCTGTCTGCTGCCGCAATTCAGTGAACTGCTTTCTTTTAAATCCTCTTTTTTTTTTGCAGTTCATCATCACCACTATTGTATTTGTAACTGTTTCGTGAGTTTTGTCGTTCTCCTATTGGTGGATTTTAGATGAGTGTCAAAGCAGCGTTCACATTCTGAGATTTGAATAAAATTTTTCTGACACTGACAGAACTTTTTCTCGTCAGCTGTCGTTGGTCGCAACAGTACGAAATTGTCCGCTGGTGAGCGTCACATTGTACGTTCTAAGACCACCGATCTCAACTCACAACTAAAGATTATCCTTTATGATGTGTGATTGTGCCTGTGACAGCAAAATCAGGCCCAACGTCATACCGTGTAAAGCCGGGTTTAGTTCCTGTTATCATTAAAGTTATAGCAGCTAGAAACAGTCTTTCCTTCACCAGCCTCTGTTTTTTCTCTCTCTTGAAGTTAATAAGACAAAAAAAAAAAAAAAAAAGCTTGACATGTTACAGAGGAACAGGAAAGCATAAACTCCTCCGTCCTGAAGACTTTACAGTATTGGAAAATTTAAAGTGCTGACACTGGAGACTCCTTCCAAAAAATGTTAAATAAACGTCTCCTCACAGAAAAGCTGAAAAAACGTGCCATATTTTAGGTTAGACATGTTTTTATTACAATTTTAATATGCTGATGTGGAGCATCTACTGTACAAGTTTCTGTGAAACAGCTGTTTCTACTGATTCATGTTCCACATAAATGGATTTAAAAAAAACAAAAACAAAAAAACTTGTGTAATGGTTGATATGGTGAGGTTTTCTGCATATAACAGTTATATAAGAAGTCTCCAGTGTTAGTGCTTGGTAATAGTCAGACATAAAGCTGTAAAGTGGTAATATTTAACCACAACATTAAATGTAACTATAAATGGATAATAAATAAAGGATGATGTCACTCTTAAATTAAATAAAAAAAATCTTTGGCAAATTGAATAAAACACTTTGGCATGTGATGTTATTGAAAAATAATCAACTTCGGGATGATAATATTAACTCTGTTCATCATTATGCCACTTTACACAAATTCATCACTGATTATTTTCCATTAACAGCACACCCCCAAGTGTTTTATTCCTTCCAAATGTGTTGTGAGATTCAGTTTTACTCGCCACAGTTATTTAGAACAATTAGCAAATGCAAAAATTCCCATTTACATCTCTTCACTCCATAAATTTATATGATCTTATTTATGCAATTATTCTTTGTAAATTGTCCACAACATGCTCACTAACTTCACACACAATTTATCAGATTGCACATGCAAATGAGCCTTGTTCTTTGGGATTTTTAATAGATCAGTGCCTCTGTGACAAGACAGTCATCTATTCTGATCTAAAAAAACTAAACTGAGTGCTAAGGGAAGTGAGCTGAAGCAATGTGAGGTGCAATCGCTTGGATTCAAGCGTACATGTGACGTTCACACCTCGAAGCTTTTTCATATACACTATGCTGTTTTTTCAGAAAGTGCTGCTTTGGGGTGTTATGATAAGGTAGTCTCCGGAAAACATTGGATAATTTGGTAAACTTAGAAGTACACTTTAGTTTCAGTACTACTGAGCAATAAAATAATAATAACAATAAAATAATTCTTAAGGTTCATAATCGGGTTTTTAACCAAATTCACTGTGCCCATTTTAAACATGAAGGAAGCCTTGATGGGAATAAAATAAAGCGTATTTACACTTTGCCATGAAAAAGTTGGCGTATCATAAGAGAAGGTGTGATAAAGCATAACAGGAATGTTTTTCTAATAAGAAACTGCGGCTTATGGCTTGAAAGGATGGCAGTGCATCTCGTGGCTCAGAGGGAGTGTGTTCTGCGTTCATCCTCCTGATCTGATGGTGCAATATTTATTTATTTATTTATTTATTTATTTTATTTTTTATTTGTTTATTCTTTTGTGATATGCGAACGACAAAAAAGGTTAGGAAATGGTGAATTGAAGACAAGTAAATTGAATGGAGAGCAAACTATATATATAGTATATATATAGTTTGCTCTCCATTCAATTTACTTGTCTTCAATCATATTAATTATGACAAGTTTAACATATATATATATATATATATATATATATATTTTAAACCTGTTATATTTAATATAATTAATAATTAAAAGTACATAATTCAGTTGCCTTGGCGATTTATAATATTCTTTTTTTTTTCTCTCTCTCTTTCTGGTATATCCGAACTCTATTTTTACTCTGTGTTAATCATCAGAAGTCATGGTGAGTCATCACATAATCAGTGACGCCTGAGAAACACTGCCCTTGAATAACGCAATAGCCACCATCAAGAAATTCTTAAAATATCTAGCTATTAAAATGTAATCATTAAAAAACCATTTGCATAAAATATTTAGTTCTCTGTGGCTGCAGTCACAACACAGGCTTTATTAACCCCCTTTTTCATCCAATCTGTCTGCCTTTACAGATAATAATCTGTGTTTGTAAGTTAGCCATATTAATTCTGATTCTGATTGGTAAGCTGTTGATTAATTTTCTATAACAGCAGCTTTGAAAGTAGTTAGGGCAAATCACAGGCTTATTCTGGGTTCTGTGAGGAAAACCTACTTCCATTTAAACACAATGATGGCCGAGTCTATGAATAATACCTCATGCAGTTTATCTGTGTGTTAAATTTCTAAACTACGTCATCTTTTTTTATAGCATTTCATTGACAATGAGTGGAGGAAAAATGAGTTTGTTCCATGAAAAGAGATGAAAAAAAAACATAAAGGTTGGAAACTGACTGTAGGCAACACAATGAAGCTAGCCTTTTCATGCAGCTTATAATCGTTTTACGGACCACTAACATTAAAATAACTGACTTTATCTGTTTAGGATTTAGCATTAACTTCTAAACAAAGCTAATCTGGCAGAATTTTAAGACAGAAGACTAACAAAGTAAAATGATCACTACAAGTGTTAACTAGCTAACTAACAAGAAAAACAGCTGACTAGCAAAACAAATCAGTGATAGAATTTAACTTAAGCTTCATTTCTCCACTAGTTTATCATTTTGTTAAGCAAGTAATGATCATGAAATGGTAAAATATGAAATATAATACATGAAAAAGCAGTTAAAGCAGCACGAAGAAGCATGAATACATGAAGCTAGTTATCATCAATGCTAATACAAGCTGACGTTAATTATGTCAGTGTTCATTCAGGGATAATTCTGCCACAGTACACAGCAGAAAATCTTTTACCCTGTGTGAACTCTTAGACTTGCATTCCTTGCTCCTTTCACTGTGTTTACTGAAACAAATCATAGCAGTTACTGCATTATGTTTTAAGATGAATAATTGCATAGCAAGCGGAGAAGTGGTTAAACTATGTCATGTTAACGCCTTTTCCAAACATTACCACTTTTGAATAAAGAATATATACGTCCTGTCACTGTAAAAATGTTTCTGAACCAAGAGCAATTATATTATTTGTGATATGCTGGATACTAGCTTGGTATGCATTTGAGTGTTTCTGTTCAAAAATGATCTTTTTCTCTAGACCACAGTCTTCTGGGATCTGCAAAACATTCTTTGCAAAAGACAAACATCATTTCCGGTATTACACACAATTCCCGCAGTTCTCTAATCTGTCAAATGTGCAGGAAACCATGATGGAAAAATAGATTGTTTTCATTTTGTGTCACTATTTCAAGCTCAAACGTACCAGCGCTTCCGTCATACCATTTCATTTAGCAGTGGGTTGACAGGTGCAGTGATGGCTCAAAAGCATCGCTGGAGAAATGGGAATTCTACGCATTAGGACTCGAAGAGGATAAAAGGAAAAAGAAGAAATGAGGCTGCAAAAAGTTAGGTTAAAAAAAGTACAGTCAGTAGGAAGTGCTGCTCAAACATGTATTCAACCATTAAAATTACAGATTATTATTCAGGTATGAGTGTGAAGGCATATTATTTGGTAATTACTATGGATTACTTAGCAACTACAGTGAAACTAATATTAAAGGGATGTAGTCATGTAGTTATAAGCGTGTAGAATGTAAACCTAGATACACCTTATATACTGTATAATATATGATACTATTGAAACACATATTATTTATATGGTATATAATACTATTGGAACACATTTCTATTAATTCATTTGGTGAAAATTTTTTTCAGACATTTTTTTTTGAGGGTTAAGGGCCTTGAACTAGGGCCCAATAGGGGGTAGGCCAGAACTCAAACCCCTGAGCCACCAGGGCCCTACACCAACCCAGGACACGGGTTCACAAAGGTTCACTTCCTAATCACCTGGTGGACCATGGTCCATTTACATTTATGGCATTTGGCAGACTTACAATTATCTCATTTATACACCTGAGCAGTTGAGGGTTAAGGGCCTTGCTCAAGGGCCCAGCAGTGGCAGCTTGGCGGTGCTGGGATTTGAACTCTCAACCTTCCAATCAGGAGTCCAACGTCTTAACCACTGAGCTACCACTTCTCTAGCAGAGTCAATAAAAATAGGGAAAAAGATGGCCGTAGTTCAGCGATTTCAATTTTCTAAACAAGAACCATCACAAATAATCACACAATAATTTACAATTTACGTAAATTTTTTCGCTAAAGGAAGTTATCGGACCAGAGACTAGCTACAAGACTGGAGACGTTAAGGGAGAAAGTGGAGAGATTTCACAGTTTTTGTTTTATTTTGTCTATCTGGTATGATTAATGAACTGACAACATAGCTTGTTAAAAAAAAAAAAAGTCAGTTATGAAAGTAATACTGTATGTGTAATGATAAATTAATAAAGGAGTATGTTTATTCGCCATGTCAAGCTCTAATCAAAAGTGCTGGTGAGAAACAAAACATAAGCATTAAACTGTTTCTGTTGATGGAATGGTTGCTTCTATTATCCTTCCTTTTTACCTAAGTTTTTTATAACCTTATTTCTTCGGGGTTTTTTTTATCTTCTCTGAGCCCTAATACACAGAATTCACACTTCTCCAGCAACGCTTTCAAGCTATTACTGCACCTGTCAGCCCACTGCTAAATGAAAAGATATGATAGAACCATTAATTCTATAAATTACCCATGAGCCCAGATGCAGGAATAATGAAAATATGAGTTTGCCTCGAATAATTTGGGAATTAAAAACTCCTGTAAATTTCCTGTCTAATTAGGATCGATTGCGACATCACGCTGATTAAATGTCACATACACTATTGGTTTGTCAGTTTACTATGAGATAAATTCAAAAAGTGGATTAAGACTGAAAGAATGTCATGTTTGAGACCAGTAAAATGAGCACTTTGAGTATTTAATTCACTCAGCAGGTGTGGAAGAAAATCAACTAATCAATACAAAATAAATTGCTTTAAATCACTTAAATATGGCTTTTAGTTATCAAAGATGTTAATGAGCAGCTGATTGCTTGCAATTACTAAAATCTGAGGTGCTCCAAACCCTCTGTTGTATAATTATTTATTCATTTGGCAGATGCTTTAACACGAAGCGGCTTAGAAAGAATCAAATGAAGCATGGCTTGAGATTAAGAGGTATTTTTTTCCTATTTGATAATGAGATATAAAAATAATGCTTTAAGACACATGTGTCAGACCCTAAAACACATTTCTTCATGCACTTCCTGTATTTAAGGGTGCAGAAAAATAGCTTTTCCTAGTGGCACGCTGTTCGTAAGGGCGATGATCGTGATTTCCTCGGCTCTCGGAGCAGATTGTGATGTGCCGCTGTAATTTCAGACAGCTGCAGAGCTGAACATCGCGCTGTCAGCCTCCCAACGTCACATGGGTAATTACACTGCACTGACACACCACGCTGCACTCTACACGCAGCTCACAGAGAGGATTTCTACACACAGCAGCAGACATTGGCCAGTGACACACCCACCCACCCACACACACATACACACATCTTATATAAAATCTCCTCTCATCCTATGCACATAACATGCAGTTAAATCTGTTGTGTTGTCAAGTGACATTTCAATCAACAAACATTATTTAGGCTCTTATGGTTCTTATGATCTCTTGTAGGCCATATTTAATTTGTTCTCGCGTCATTCTGAGAGTTACCGCTATGATCCAAATTAAATTCTGGATCAAAATAGAACATTTCAGCATGTCTAGCATACGTAACGGAGCTTCAATGATGATGGCGCACCGAGATGCAGAAATACAAGGCTAATCACATGCCATGCGCTTCTTTAAGACACTTTACTGTCCGAATCCATTTTAAAGACAGACAGCTACATAAAAGTGCATGTCTTGATGAATTGCGAATTTTGTCGACGGTTTGTCTACAAAAGCACAGACAGATGGGTCTTCTTTAAGCTGATTTCTGTCATCTGGCTTTGCTGAAGCATACAGCTGTGTGCCATCAGCATCGCAGTGGAAGTGAATACCACATTTACAAATAATTGCACCCAGACCTAGCATATTTATGGAAAAAAAAAGCACTGGGCCTAGAATAAAGCCTTGTGGTATACCTGTTGACTTGCCCCTAAGAACTACTGCTGTAATCATACAGACTATGGTGCTCATACTTCAGATTCAGTATAAGTTCAGCAGAAAGTCTGGCACTGTTAAGTGGTGCAAAACATCCAGATCTGTCTAAAAATACACTGGCACACCTACGAAGGCAGCATGAGGTAATGTTAACCAGATGGAAGCCTGCAGCTAAATAAGCACCAAGTAATGCTAGCAAGAAAGACATGCAGTTTGTTTCACACTTCTAACCAGACAAAGGCAATAACCGAAGCAACTGATTACTTTATTTGCACGGACAAGCACCCTTTATAGTGTTGCAGAGAATGTTGGATTCAGACATATGAAAGCTGGAACCCAGATACACAATACTGACTGAGGAGCATTTTAGCATTGAGTAGCTTGGATCCATGCTGTGTGTGAAGATTTGTGGGGAGAGTTAATGTGCTACACATAATTAACCTAGTACCAATTCTCAGGCAAACTAAAGACAGTGAAGGAATGTTTTGAAATTATGGAGTTGTTTCATTTTGGATTCAAAACTACCACACTACGCAACAGGTTTCAAACTGAACTGAACTGACTCGTATTGGTTTGGACCTGAATCAGTGCTGAAATGAATTGTTCAGTAGCTGATTGAAGTGCATGAAATTCTTACTTGTTTTTGTATCATGTTGTATAATATGTATCGAGATGTGTATCGTATCGTCTGAAAAAGGGAGACTCACACCACTAGGAACGATTTCTAATCATTAATAAATATTTGTATTTGTTATAGTTTAATGTTATGGAACATCCACAAAACCAATAGATTCACTTACGGTAACTGTCCACTCCCTCACCAGCCTTTCTTTTTTACTTTCCTTCACCAGCCTTTCTTTTTTACTTTCCTTCACCAGGCTTTCTTTTTATACACCTTCACCAATCTCTCTTTTTATATACCTTCACCAATCTCTCTTTTATATACCTTCACCAGCCTCTCTTTTTATACACCTTCACCAATCTCTCTTTTTATATACCTTCACCAATCTCTCTTTTTATATACCTTCACCAGCCTCTCTTTTTATATACCTTCACCAGCCTCTCTTTTTATATACCCTCACCAGCCTCTCTTTTTATATACCTTCACCAGCCTCTCTTTTTATATACCTTCACAAGCCTCTCTTTTTATACACCTTCACCAATCTCTCTTTTTACATACCTTCACCAATCTCTCTTTTTATATACCTTCACCAGCCTCTCTTTTTATACACCTTCACCAATCTCTCTTTTTATATACCTTCACCAGCCTTTTTTATATACCTTCACCAATCTCTCTTTTTATACACCTTCACCAACCTCTCTTTTTACATACCTTCACCAATCTCTCTTTTTATATACCTTCACCAGCCTCTCTTTTTATATACCTTCACCAATCTCTCTTTTTATATACCTTCACCAATCTCTCTTTTTATATACCTTCACCAGCCTTTTTTATATACCTTCACCAGCCTTTTTTATATACCTTCACCAGCCTCTCTTTTTATATACCTTCACCAGCCTTTTTTATATACCTTCACCAGCCTCTCTTTTTATATACCTTCACCAGGCTTTCTTTTTATATACTTTAACCAATCTCTCTTTTTATATACCTTCACCAGCCTTTTTTATATACTTTCACCAGCATCTCTTTTTATATACCTTCACCACGCTTTCTTTTTATATACCTTCACCAGCCTTTTTTATATACTTTCACCAACCTCTCTTTTTATATACCTTCACCAGCATATCTTTTTACTTTCTCTTGAACATAATAAGACATAAAGAATAAAGACATAAAGAATGCAGCTTGTTACTGAAAAACTGCACATCCTGAAGATTTACATTTCTGTGTCTGAAAATAAAGTTACAGCTGGAGACACTGAATGCTTCTTCCAAAAAAAAAAAAAAAAAAGCCAAATTAAAGTCTCCTTACAGAAAACTTCACCATATCAACAATCACACACACAAGTCTTTGTGTATTAGCTGTTACTGCAGAAATGTTAACTTATTCATATGAGTGTATAACAACCTCTGCTTTGCCTGGCAGCTGGAACTTTTGTCTGACGAATCAATAGAGAATTTAACAGCACTGCGGTATAAAACCATTATACTGTATTAACATATGGCCCGTGCTGACCTGAAGCCTTATGCTCCAGGCTACGAGGTGTCTAGATCTTGAATTTGGACTTCTACAAAGCTGCTTATAATGCTTATAATGTATATTATTAAAAATACTATACAAATAAAATGAAATTCATTTAATTGTCTATATCCTTTTAAAATCCAAAGTATTAATGTAGCAATAGAGTTAACTTTTTAAATTCTTTTTAACAATCTGTTTATTTCTGGAGGGAAAATGCAGACTATGCCAGGCCCTAAAGCGATGCTTGACATGTAGAGTGATTTAAAGTGAAGTTTTGAATCCATTTAAATGCTGACATTTTGGGGGCAAGCTTATATTTTGCTCACATGATGCCCCTGGCTACAGCCGGGTTCTAAACATGTGGAACTGATGGGAAAGCACAGTTATGCTGTAGCAGCTGTGTAAATGTGAAGAAACATTAGTGCTTACATTTTTTTTAAATTTTAGTTTGGTGCTTGGCAATTGCTGGGTCAGGATAAATGATTGCATCATTCAGGCTTATGTAAGGTCAAAAGGAAAGTTATCAGCTTGACCTCAATTAAATTTCACTGAAAAAATAAATTATCAAATTCAAACCTCAAATTCAAACCTCAAATCTTTATTTAATGTCTCTTTTATGCTAAAGGAATTTATTGTGAGATAAGGGCACTGGGGAAAATTGTCAGAGAGTCAATTTTCAGCCTTTTAACCAAGAACTACTTGGGTATATGTATGCTTATGTTGGATTGTGCCTTGTATAAATCACTTTGGAGAAAAAAAAGGTTATTCACATGAATAAATATAAATCTAAGTTCAGAGTGAGAGTTGAAGGGTCATAGTTTGTCTTGTAGCTTTATTCGTATAAAGTTTGATACTCACCTGATACAATATGCACAAATTTTGTATGAAACTGTGTGGGGAATGTACAGCTGCACAAGCCAGATGTGCTGTGAGCTGCGTGTTTTTATGTGTGAATTCAGAAGGAAGTATGGTAGCAGTTAACAGTTCCTTAAAAAAGCTCCTGGTGTGGTGAAGAAATGCTGCTATTATCATCATGTGGCGGTTTGTTTTTTGTGATGAGAAAGGAGGGAAGGAAGGAAGGAAGGAAGGAAAGACTTGGAAAAGCTGTATTTAGAAACACAAATGGTGACAAATGCTTGTACTTGACTGATGATCCTAATAAACGTGTTGCTTTTTAAATATTCAAATACAAAAATCCTTGTTTTATGACCCATTATAGCCATTGTAAGTAAAAATCTCTCTCTCTCTCTCTCTCTCTCTCTATATATATATATATATATATATATATATATATATATAGAGAGAGAGAGAGAGAGAGAGAGAGCCTTTTTTATATATATATATATAAATAAATTTTTATATATATATAGAGCCTTTTATATATATATATATATTGTGTTGGTCCCCCTTTTGCTGCCGAAACAGCCCTGCCCCATTGAGGCATGGACTCCACTACATCCCTGAAGGTGTGCTGTGGTATCTGGCACAAAGACGTTAACAGCAGATCCTTTACATCCTGTAAGTTGCAAGGATCCATGGATCGGACTTGTTGGCCAGCACACCCCACAGATGTTCAATTGGATTGAGATCTGGGGAATTTAGAGGCCAAGTCAACACCTTGAACTCTTTGTCATGTTCGAACCATTCCTGAACAATTTTTGCAGTGTGGCAGGGCGCATTATCCTGCTGAAAGAGGTCACTTCCAATAGGGAATACCGTTGCCATGAAGGGGTGTACCTGGTGGTACGTGTCAAAATAGCATCCACATGAATGCCAGGACCCAGAGTTTCCCAGCAGAACATTGCCCAGAGCATCACACTGCCTCCGCCAGCTTGCGTTCTTCCCATAGTGCATGCTGGTGCCATCTATTCCTCAGGTAAACGATGCACACGCTTACATGATGTAAAAGAAAATGTGATTTATTGGACCAGGCCACCTTCTTCCATTGCTCCGTGGTCCAGTTCTGATGCTCACCTGTCCATTGTAGGCACTTTTGGCAGTGGACAGAGGTCAGCATGGGCACTCTGACAGGTTGATATATCTCAGCCCTTGACAGGTGCTATTGTAACGAGATAATCAATATTATTCACTTCACCTGTCAGTGGTCATAATGTTATGGCTGATCGGTGTATACATATACAGTATACATACATATATATATATATATATATATATATATATATATATATATATATATATATATATATATATATTCAATTCAATTCAATTCATTTTTATTTGTATAGCGCTTTTTACAAAGGTCATTGTCTCAAAGCAGCTTTACACAAACAAAAGTAAAGTGAAGTGTGTGTGTGTGCCGTCTCTGATGAGCAAGCAGGGCGACGGTGGCAAGGAAAAACTCCCTGAGATGGTGATAGGAAGAAACCTTGAGAGGAACCAGGCTCAACAGAGAACCCATCCTCATATGGGTTTACACTATAGTGTGCGTGTGTGTGAGCACAATGTGTGTTGGTGTAGTCCATGGAAAACAGCTGAAGCGTTTTCGTGGCAGTATGAAGCATTGCCGGTGGACAGGTCCAGAGTGAAGGGGGGGAGGTCTGGATCACCGGCAGCTCAGGAGTGTAGCTCGGCAGAAGGAGAAGGAAAGTGGTTAGGTACACTCACAGTCACCGTGTGGAGATAAAACTCAACATCCACGAGTCCCCCAGATCTACTCCTTTGATAAAAACACTAGTTGCTAAATGCTAGGTTAAATAAATAAGTCTTCAACCTCGACTTAAACACTGAGACCGTGTCTGCTTCACGTACATTAACTGGGAGACTATTCCATAATTTTGGGGCTTGGTAAGAGAAAGCTCTGCCCCCTTCCGTGGTTTTGGCAATGCGTGGTACTGATAGACAGCCTGCATCCTTAGAGCGAAGTAGGCGCGGCGGAACGTAAGGTACTAGCATATCGCTTAAATACTGAGGAGCGAGACCGTTTAATGCTTTATAGGTTAGGAGTAATATTTTAAAATCGATGCGGAATCTTACTGGGAGCCAGTGTAATGTAGATAAGACTGGCGTGATATGCTCATACTTCCTAGTCCTAGTCAGGACCCTCGCTGCTGCGTTCTGAACTATCTGAAGCTTATTTATGCATCTAGACGAGCATCCAGATAGTAAAGCATTACAGTAATCTAATCTGGACGTGATAAATGCATGGACTAGTTTTTCAGCATCACTTAGCGAAAGTATATTTCTAATCTTAGCAATATTTCTGAGGTGGAAAAATGCTAACCTGCTAACCTGCTAACCTGCTTACATTATCTACATGCGCCTCAAATGAGAGATTATATATATATATATATATACGCACTCTATGATTTTTGGCAGTTGATTACTGCTAAGTTATTTAAAATGTTATTTAAAATAAATAATATTTTAAACAATATTAAGTATATAAAGGAAATGGACATGTATATCAGGAAACATGCTTTCCAGGGATATATGACTTGATTGTGAAGTGGGCGGAGCTTAACCCATCATCAGTGTGTATTTTTTAGAAAATGGCTGTGAGTGGACAAAAACAGTTAAATAAGATAAAACGTTTTAAGTTGAATTTTGTTTTTTTACTACTACACTTTAAGAGAAACATGTTGCAGACACAATTTATCCAAAAATCTGAAAAAAAAAAAATGTTTACCAAAACTGCTCTTTCCACCAAGGTGTTGTAATTAAATCAGCAATAACTAAGGCATTATGCAGTGCACAGCATAGGCTTTTCTTCATCCCCTTAAAATTTAAAGCTAATACAATTTTTTTTTAAATTTAATTTAGTTCTGCTTGAGAAAAGCATATGTGAGATGGGGATGATTAATCCAGCAATATATCTTTCACAAACACACAGAGATGGATTGTTTTCACACCCACACCCAGGTGAGGATTTTATTTCTTTGACAAATTCATTTTTAACATAAAAAGATGACGTAATCCATCAGATACCAAGGTATTCTGCAAGCCTGCACATTTTATTAGCTGCCCCATAATGTTTTATAGGCATGGTGGATTTATCTGCTTGATAACCATGATCACACTGACGAGAAAGTGATAAAGAATCTGTAATGCTGTCGTGTCATGTCGGGTCACACTAACATAACAGTTTTAACGCTGAGAAGTTAATGGAAAACAATTTTCATGCTATATTAGCTGTAAAACTATAATGGCTGACCTTGGGTACTGACCTCAGCTAACTAACTAGCGGGGAGATTCACTGTAATGTACTTCTATATATTACAATATATAGAAACCTTGAGTATCCACTGATTGAGACCTGTATTATATTTATTTCTTTAAAAACGAAGATCATTGTCAGTGCTTTGTAACAGTCAGAGGTAAAGCTGTAGCTTCTGCCACAGGAAAGTCTTCAGGACGGAGGAGTTTACTCTTTCTGCTTTCTCGCTAACATGACAAGCTGTATTTGCTGTAAAAGCAGTGCTGTATTAGCTGTAAAAATATCATGGCTGACCCTGTGCACTGACCTCAGATAACTAACAAGCTGGGATTTCACTGCACTGCACTTTATTTGACAGTAAATCCTTCCAACCTCCCAAAGTTCCAACCCAGAAAAAAACACTGAAAAGAGGGCGGGGGCAAAACAAGACAAAGCAATTTGTGAATAAATACATTGTGAATAAATACAAGCCTGAGTCAAATAAAAACTATAAAACTGCGACATAATTTAGAATTGTATTGAATCTAATCTAGACAGTTATTAAGCGCCGGAACACTTGCATTGAATGAAATTGAGTTTATGTAGAAAATGATATACTTTTCTGTCACCTGTTTGCAATAAACAATGCAAAATAAAAATTAAAGAAATAGAAAATGTAGTGTACAGTATATTATATGAAGTAGCTGCTGCTGTAGAGTGATACCTGTAGCTGGGATGAGTACAGGAAGATTTTTGATTTTTTTTCCCAGAAATGATAAACTGCAAAATTAAAACACATTTCTCTCTCTCTCTCTCTCTCTCTCTCTCTCTTTAAATAAACAATGCCTTATTTCTTTCTATATCACCAGTAGTGTCTAAAATACCCATTTGGATTTTACAGGGACTTTACAGTACAACTGCATGTATGTGTGTAATGATTAATGTATGTGCTGTTTAAGGGGGATAAATCTTTAACATCCCCAAGCCATATACAGGCTATATTCATACACATTATGCTGTGGAATCTTAACCCTGTTAAATCATTAAAATACTAAAACTGTATGCTGAAGTGAATGTAACTACACTATTTCAACATTCTTTTAGTCATGAAAGCATATGGTTAGTTCCTCTAGTAAATTCCTATAATACACACACACACACACACACACACACACACAAACTAACAGAGCCCTTCATGTTATCATATCTCCATATGCTGGGACTGTGAAGCTAATTAAGTTCATCATCAGTCTCACTCATTTCACACACTTCTGATATCATTATTTAATCTCCTTCATCCTGGTTTATTATTCCTTATTAACCTGACTCTTTCTTCCTTAATGCTTTCTAATTATTTGCATCTATCATGTAATATCGAGTTGAAATCTGGAGTATGTAGTGGTGTGGACTGTTTGTTTCAACTTTATGGTTTAAAGTATTTTAAGTATTGGTTTTAAGTATTTAAAGATATTCTTTTAAATTTTTTAGTGCATCTTTTCAAAGAGAAATCTGATGCAAATCCAGGAGCTGATCATAACGACCAAGGAGATATCAAAAGAAGTCTTCTGGAAAAAAAGTATCAATCAGGGTTTGGTTATAAATAAAACCCCAAACTTTGAACATCCTGCAGATTACTAATAAATCTATGTTTAAAAAAAAAAAGAAAGAATATGGCACAATTATGACTTGGCTTAGAGGAGGCCATCCACCAAATATCAGTGTGTAAGCAGGGCATTAGTCAGAGACACAAACAAAGGGCCAAGGGTAACTCTCAACATGAAGCTACCACCACCATGCTTCAGGGTGATGAGCAATGTTGGGTTTCTGCCAGAAGTAGTACTTTGTGACAAGCACAAAAAGTTCAGTGTTGGCCCCATCTGACCAGAGAACCTGTTTTCCACTTTAAACTCCAAACAGGATTTCATATGGCCTGCCACTCTTCCATAAAGCCCAGGTCTGCGGAGTGTCTGGGTTTTGCATAGCTTCTCGCAGGCATGAAGGGAGGTGGTGTTGAATGCATGTACATGTGTCTGTATATATTTTAGTGTAGAAGTGTTACACTGGGGAACATATATACAAATGTTGAATCAGTAACAGATAGAGCAATTTCTCATAATTTGTCTGTTTGCTTTTCTATGGACCTGACTGTGACAAAGTCTACACTGTAAAAAACTGACTGTAAATTTGATAGTCACTTACAGGCACAAGGGTTACCAGTAAAGTACTGTAAAAACAAACAAACAAACAACACTATAAACATTCAACTCAACTACTCTTCCTCCATTCCCCTCATTATTATGGGATATTTTGTGCAGATTTGTGACATATAATCCCAAATAAATCCATTTCAGTTCCAGATTGTATTGCTACAAAACATGGAAAGGTTCAAAGGGGGTGAATACTTATGCAAGGCACTGTAAGTGATTTTAACATAGAGTTTGTTACTATGCTTAAACAACCTTATAGTTTCTTCTGCTTGATATATTGTTGTATTTATATTTGTCTTTGCCCTGAATATTTAACATTTGGATGTATTTACATTTCTGAAGTTTGCTCTCAGGCACTGGAAACAGTTTTTTTATTATCTCTTCAACATCCATTTTGTTGATAAACCCGTGCTTTCAGAGTTGATTCATGACACAGTCTCACTAAGATCTCAGACGAAGATAAAAATTGAGCTTAAACACATACATAATACATTCTCAATATCGAAATTGTTAGAGTAGAGTTACGCCTGGCTCGCTTTAACATTCACCAAATGCATTATTTATGTTTTGACATCAAATTTTCTTACATATTGTATTTATTTTGTTGTTTCTTTTTCCTCCTCAGCTGTGGGATGAACTGTGGAAATGTACATGACGTGTTTGAATGAGATGCCGTTAAATGCAATTCAGCTTGCAATACACATTGTCACAAATCATTTAGTTCACGCGCAGCAAATGAGATATGTGCTGAAACGCTGCGATTTACTGACGAACTGTAATCTGGCCTGACATGCATGCACAGCGGAACAACAGGGCCACATCTGTGTGCAGAGATATCACTAAAAACACCATGTTAAATTTGCTAAGGCAAAATAGTGCTAATAAATAAAATTATGCTTGCTCTGGAAGCAACTGAAAAAAGCATTAGTGGCTTGAACTTCAGATATACTCAGCATCAGTGTGTGCTCTAATGACACATGGCTGGGTATTTACAAGAAAAAACATTCTTCACAATTATCATCTATGACTGCAGTGCTTACACAGAAGAGTTTTTAAACTCAGGAAATTACCACGAAAAAAAAAAAAAAATGAAATTATTTTTTATTTCAGTCATGTATGGCTATGCAAGGTTTATAACTCTGCTCGCTTGTCTATACGTCCCCATAGTTTATCTCTATTGCAAACCATTACAGATAAAATGTGTTCTTTTATATATTTTTATGACACACCAAATGTGAATGTGTTGTATATTGATTTTACATTTACATTTACATTTATGGCATTTAGCAGATGCCCTTATCCAGAGCGACTTACAAAAGTGCGGTGAAGTCTCTATCAATAAATACATTCTGATCCTGGCTCACTAGGTCACAAACTAGGAATACCATCAGTCCAAAAACTCTGTTGGGGAGGTAATATAGTAACAAGCACTCAAACAGTACAAAGTATTATTATTATTATTATTATTATTATTATTATTATTACTATTATTATTTTGAGTGCTAATGTAAGTACTTTAGGAAGAGGTAAGGCTTTAGACACATATGTACATTGTACATATCTCTAAAACAGCAAACTTAAATGAACCTGGTCACAAAAATGATTTTGATCGAAAAATATATATAAATAAATTTGAGTTGAACACATCCATTTGCATGAAATTAAGACAAATACTTGTGTTAGAGGAAGCAATACATTCAACTATGCAAAAATTATAATAAATAGATTTTTAAAAAATATCATTTAATTTATTATTTCTAATTTGTTTACTGTACTACTACTTGTGTTCTGCTGTGTTTGTAGATCATTTCCTCCTTGGTCTCTTCACCCTAAACTGTGCTCTTACTTTTTGCACCAGAATAACGCCTGTTGAATTCTCAAATCTGATTGGTCAGAAGATGTGCATTATTTGAGTATAACAGCATGGCTCGGACAGTAGTTTCGGCTGTAACATGAACGACAGGTTAATATTAATGCTGTCATTCTAATATGTTATTGTTTCTATAGTAAGAGGTCATACACAGGGTATGCTTTGTAACAGTCACAGTGATTTGCAACAAAGTTTCCCAGCAGAATTTGTACTTTTCAGTTTCTCAGTGACATGACAAGCTGTGTTTTTTTGTCTTATTAAATTCAAGAGTGAGAAAGAGACAGGCTAGTGAAGGAAAGCCTGTTTATAGCTGTTTATAGTGATATAAACCTGACCTGCCACCCTGCTGGTATGTGATCACTATCCCAAAGCACAGACTGGAGCTGAATATTTTAACAGGAACGTGCTGGGCCTCAAACAACTCCATGCCATTCTATTAGACTTCCTTTTTCATCTGTGTTGAAGGTCTGACGTGGATTTATTTTCCATGCTCAACGTTTTGCTCTGAGGCAGAAACGGGGCACCAAAAACTCGTCCAACAAATTATTCATAGCATATGCCCTCTAAACGCCTCTGACCAAAGAGCTGCAAGAAAAGAGAGATTACAGGGATCAGGCTTTTGACAGCTGCTCATACAATCACTGATGAGCCTTTCTAGTTTATATAAAAGGATTAAAGACAAAGTAACACTACTACTTGGTTAATTAAGGCAAATTTTAGTCTATACAGATTTAATAATAATATACACTATACATTGAGTTTTTTTTTACATTTAGCTAGTCATCCAGTAATAATGTGTATTTATTGTAGATCACACCAACTTAATCATCTCATTATATCATTATTCAATACTCATGAATGAATGCTAATGGTATAAATTGGTTTCATAATTGTAATTGATTATTTTAATAGACTACATCCCTTTATAAATGATGAAGTAAGTTATTATATTGTTACTGTATACAGTATATTGCGACTTTGCTAAAATAGTCCTTATTCCTCATGTGAACATTATTAAAAGTAGGGATTCATTAGTAGTGATACTAGTATCAGGTATCAGTCTGATACTGTACTCATTTACTCATACTGGTAAAAATTATCTGATATCAACATCCGATACCTTGTGATACTGTGTGATGTAGTCATACACTGTCATGCTAATGAACGGAAGAAATGAAATGGTAGTGAACTGGATGGATTTCACTATTCAGGAAAAACAAAGCAGCATGAAGACCGTGTTCTGAACTGCAGCATCTTCCTACAATACAAGGAGCCTGATGAAATATCTTATAATGTATAACCAGTATCTTTAAACAGCGAGTGTGAGGATGGCCAACCTGAGAGTGCAGAGCAGTATCAGCAAGCATGAGCAATTTGCCATGAATTTTGCACACACAAAGGTATTTGAATGTGCAGATAAACTGTTGCATGAGAGAATAAGCATGTCCATTCTGCGAGCACTGAGCACTGAGACACGTGCACTTCCTTTCCCCTTTTGCTCGCAAGTCAAGGTGCATTTCACGCCATCCTGCATTCGTTTTTAATGATAACACATAATACTCTCTATTAAAGATACTGTTTAAACACCATAAACTCTTATACATAAAACTCAGCACACTGATTTATTTTTACTAGCAGCACACAGCAGCAACCAACATAAATACAGCTAAATGATGTTCCTGATTGCTTAAAATTAAGTAGGTTATTCATTTCTCATATGCAACATGCATTCCAGGTTTAAAGCCTGAGCTTTTGGTTTGGTTACTCTTTTATGTAAGCAGTACAGCTAGCTAAATATATATAAAGACAAGTTACTGAATGCACTGTAAGTCTTATTAATAATATTAATAAAAATAATTAAAAGGTTCTTGAAAATAATTATCCTTAGCTTGTTGGACAGACTCTAACTTCCTGTCCTGAAAGTTGATAGATGTGTATTTACATTTATTTGCACATGTAGTTTACTTGTAATTATAAACTACATTTTTTATAATTTGGCATCCAGAAAAAAGGCTGTTGGGATTGTATATTACATGTATAGTACATATAAAATGAAAACTACACAAAAAGGAAAAATATTCACTGAGAATGCACATTTAAGCTCATTTATATTCCAAAATGGAGCTCTAATTCCCACCTACTGTGGATGGTGAAGCAGATGAGCTCAGACACTCTGGAGGAGTCTATTATGAGTAGTTAATTCACTCTTTAATTAATTATTAATGTCAGTCCATGCTGTGATAAAATTAACTTTTAGTTAGGATGCCCATCATCGACAGCTGCTTATATTTAATGCTTATAAGAAGAGAGCTAATTGTCTAACTATTAAGGCTATGAGACATATCTACACAAGGTTTGACTCTTTCGTATGTTGATTATTAGGATATTAGATTATTAAGATATTACTTTGAGGATGACATGGCATTCCAGATGATCAATCATCCACTCTTCTTATCCTATCAATAAACCACTGTAAAAAATAAATAAATCGTCTTAATTAAAAAAAAAAAAAATCTCATTACAATAGCACTTCTTATTTTACTTAACACTTACTGATACATTCTGCTACTGACTAAATCTTAATATGCTGATCAAGCTGCGCTGTTGTGTTGACTAACTGGCCCTACTAATAATTCTGCCAAAAACAACTCCACGACTATCCCACTGGCATAGATAAGATACATACTGTATGTTGAACAGATTAACTTATAATTGAGTCAACTTTAAACCGCGCTCTCAGCTGATAAATATAATTATATTGTGCAAAATCAAAAGGTCTACTCTAATCAGATACTTAAGCAATGTTAATGCTTAAGGCAGAATGTTGCATTTTGAACAAAAAGGCAATGCTTTAAGCAGAAAAGTGTGTTGAAAAGAACAGCTGTTTTTTTCCTTTATATAAAACTTCATAAACTTAGTAATAGTTATATGATCATTTTTGAAATGTTGTTTACCCAGAGAAACAAGTGCCACTTCAAGAACACAAAAAAAAGATGATAATGAATTCTTTTTTTTTTCTGAAAAAGCTACACTAATATGAATGTGTAAATAATATGTTGTAATAAACCATCAACACAATTACAGATTCAAACAAGAAAAATGCTGCATTGCATGAAAAACCTAAAATAGATGACAGAAATTAAATTAACATGTAAAACAGTATAATTACCAACTAAATTATATCAGCTATCAAACATACAGTATTACTTACCAGCATTCAAGCGAGAGGAGAGATTTGGTGCTGTCTTTTCAAGTTTGTTGAAAACTATATGTCGATCTGGTGGCTGTTCTTAACTATCTAGCTAGCAGAAGCTACACTCTAAACATGTCTGATTGAAAACAACCCAAATTAGCAACCAAACTAAGGGTTGATATAGCACCTACCCAAGGTTGGGTTATTAGTAACTCAGTGCATTGGGTAAGTTTCTCCACCTAGCCCACTGAGTTAGCCTGTGTTGCTGTTGCAGTGGTGGTTGCGGTGGTGGTTCTCATGGTTGCAGTGGTAGTGGTTGTGGTGGCGGTGGATGCATTGTTGGTTGTGGTGGTGGTGTTCTATCTTTAGTTAGTTATAACTTTATGTAACTGACTGGGATGAGTTTATTTATTTATGAGTATTAAAGAGGCAGACATCAATTACCTGAAATTCGGTCATCCACATGGGAGATACTGCGTATCATTAACTTTATTTTTCAGGAAAACAATAGGCTGGATATAAAATTAGCAAGTTCTGTCCAATAAACGTGGGAGAGTTAAATTTAAGATGCCATCAAGAGACCAGAATATCTAAAACAACAGGTTGGGTAATTACTAAATTAACACAATAATGAAACAAATAACCTAACTAAATTACCCAGGATGTGTAACCCAGCGGTTTGGTTAAAAGAACAACCCAATGTTTCTACAGTGTGGGTGGTGTGAGAAAAGATCTTTTCAAATTTGTATGTGAATAATTATAGATAGATAATTATACAGATAACTCACAAGATTAATCACACACACACCACTCCATTTTCACAACAGACTAATCTTTGTTCACAGAATTAAAGATGCCAGTTCCAACCAATAAAGGAAAACATGTCAGACCTACATTTAACCAGAAACATATTGTAACAGATATATTTTACATTTCGCAAACCATTGCTTAGTGGTATTTTGTGCAGTGCAGAGGATACAGTGGATTATATAAAGCACTAAGCAGGCTGATCTCTAGCAAGTGCACATCCAAAACTTTACAGGATTTGTTTTAGTCATCACTCCAGAGTTAGCGACTTCCGGGAAGCATTCGATGGGAATAATCTTAGGTGAGCTATGAGATGTAGATTGAGCAGCAGAGTATACTTTATATATAAAGTTGAATGTAAGTAGCTGATGGTAAACACATATTGCATAAATGTATTCAATAAGTGACTGAGATTTTTGACAACTGACAACTGATTTTTAACAATAACAACAAAAGATTTTCCAAATATATGAGACTTGTCTCATTGCAATTTAACATATTTTTTCTTTGTATCCATCAAAATATTAGCTAACTATCATCTATTATTTTAATCACACACATTTTGTCAATATTTATAGCCTCACTCTTATAGCATGCCATTATTCTCCTCTTGTAAAACAATTACCAGGAATAATTTAGGCACATAATTTGACATAAGCATATTTTATCTTATAATAAGAATGTGTCCTATGAACACAGTGAAAATGTAATTATGTTGTACAAATTATCCATGGACACAAGGTCATTTCGTTATTAGCTGCTTTGTATATTACAGACATAAAGTGTAATTTATTGCTACATCTTAGTAGGGAAAAAAGGCAGTAGCGGCTCTCAGCATATTTTAATGAGGCTGTGTAATACATACCTTATCGAAATTTAAAGATAATTAGAAAATGCAAAATAGATCATGCATTAGGAAGTGGCAAATTACTAATACTTTGTTATATAGGAAAATGCAAATACGAGATTTCCAATTGAATTATAATTATTTATCAAATTGTCTGCCCTCACAGGGGGAATGCAAATGCAAACGCTTGATTGGATCATTATTGTATAATTTAAATAAATAAATACAATGAGGAACAGGTACTGGGGCAGTTGTAGCTGAGTGGATGGGACTAAGTTCTAAGGACTAAAGCGTTGAATTGTATTCTGTCTCACTTGCAGATCATTTTGTGCTATATGTCTAATAAATGGAGAAACACAAGAAACTCCATGCAATACAGACTATCTTGCTATAGTATAATGATATAAAATAGCATCACTATGTAACATATGTATCTTCAAATGTCCAGTTTCAGTGAGTCACTGTACACACTGTAGCCTCAGATTCTTGTCCTTGTCTGACTGGTTTGACATGTTGTACATTCTGAGATGCTTTTCTGTTCATCATGGTTGTAAAGAGTGGTTATTTGAGTTACAACAGCCTCCCTGTCAGCTCAAACCAATCTGACCTCTCTCATCCTAGTTGTTCCTGACAAAAGACTCTTCTGTTGGTGCAAGAGCTATTCCTTCCATGCATTGGGCAGTGGTGGCTCAATGTTTAAGGCTCTGGTTTACTAATCAGAAGGTTGGGGGGTTCAAGCCCTAGCATGGCCAAGCTGCTTTCACTGTTGAGCAAGGCCCTTAACCTTCTCTGCTCCAGGGGCACTGTATCATGGCTGGCTCTGTGCTTCTGTGTAAACTCTAGAGGTTGTTGTGTGTAGTAATCCCAGGAGATCGGCAGTTTCTGAAATAATCAAACCAGATAAACAAATAACTATGCTAAGTCATTGGGATCACATTTTCCCCCAATACTAATGTTTGATGTGAACATTAACTGAATCGTGACCTATAGCTTGGATCCTTACGCTTGCCCATTTTTCCTGCTTCCAATCAACTTTGAGAACTGACTGTTCACTTATTGCCTAATATATCCCACCCCTTGACAGGTGCCACTTTAATCAAATCAATGTTATTCACGAAGTTGATGTGTTGGAAGCAGGAAAAATGGGCAAGCATAAGGATCTGAGTGACTTTAACAAAGGGCCAAATTGTCATGGCTAAACAACTGGGTCAGAGCATCTCCAAAATGGTAGGTCTTGTGGGATGTTCCCAGTATGTAGTGGTTAGTACCTACCAAAGGTGGTCCAAGGAAGGACACCCAGTGAACCGGCGACAGGATCATGGGCGCCCAAGGCTCACTGATGCACGTGGAGAGGGAAGGCTAGCCTGTCTGGTCTGATCCCACAGAAGAGAAATTGTAGCACAAACTGCTGAAAAAGGGAATGCTGGTCATGATAGAAAGGTGTCAGAACACACAGTGAATCACAGCTTGCTGTGTATGGGGCTGCACAGCCACAGATCAGTCAGGGTACCCATGCTGACCCCTGTCCACCACCCAAAGTGCCTATGATGGGCATATGAGCATCAGAACTGGACCACGGAGCAATGAAAGAAGGTGGCTTGGTCTGATGCATCATGTTTTCTTTTACATCATGTGGACAGCCAGGTGCATATGCATCGCTTACCTGGGGAAGAGATGGCACCAGGATTCACTATGGGAAGAATGCAAGCCGGCAGAGGCAGTGTGATACTCTGTGCAATGTTCTGCTTGGAAACCTTGGGTCCTGGCATTCATGTAGATGTTACTTTGACACGTACCACCTACCTAAACATTGTTGCAGACCAACTACACCCCTTCATGGCAGCGGTATTCCTTAATGGCAGTAGTCTCTTTCAGCAGGATAATGCTCCCTGCCACACTGCAAAAAATTGTTCAGCATTGGTTTGAGAAACATTACAAAGAGTTCAAGGTGTTGACTTGGCCTCCAAATTCCCCAGATCACAATCTGATCATCTGTGGGATGTGCTAGACAAACAAGTCCAATCCATGGAGGCCTCACTTTGCAACTTACAGGACTTAAAGGATCTGCTGCTAATGTCTTGGTGCCAGATACCACAGCACACCTTCAGGTGTCTTGTGGAGTTCATGCCTTGATGAGTCAGAGCTTTTTTGGTGGCAGAAGAGGGACCTACACAATATTAGGCAGGTGGTTTTAATGTTGTGGCTGATCTGTGTACATACACGCAAACAGCAGGATCCTGAGCTTTAGTCCAAGAACTCTATCTATCTGTCACTGCTGCCAAACTCCTCCCTGTTCATTTGTATGAGACAGGATAATTGATTCTGCCTGGAAGAGAGAATCCTTCATTTAAAAACAAAAGAAAGCACTTCTATAAAGCCACTGGTGAGCAAACACATATTTTAGGAAGGCTCGCTGGTCTTAATGAGATTTTGAGTGAGCAGTTGTGTATGCATAATCAATACTGCATTCACGACCTCTCTACCATTTCCTCTGAAGGGATTTTGATAAGGAGCATAGATAATCTGGTTAATTCCCCCTGACGGATAGCATTAAGAACGGTATGCACCAGGAGGGTCGTGTTGTTACAGGAAAATAATCAACTTTGTTGTGGTATGATGCAACCTGATGTTAAGCGGAGTTACTGTTACCACCCCGAAGTGGATTATTTTCCAATAACTGCAGATCCTGAAGTGATTTATTCTATTTATTCTAATAGAATTCTAATATTTATTCTACTTGTACTACAACAATATGCCAACAATTACCTTTTACTTATTTATGAAGGCACTGTCATATCTTTTATCCATTTATATGTTTTATGTTTAAAGTTCCTGTTGTCTTGTCATGTTTTTTTTTTTAAATCAGTTTTTTATTAATATCAGTTTATTATTATTAGTTTATTATCTTAGATTATGTGGAGTATATGCCAAGTCCCTGTGGATGAGCTGCTGTTATAGAAAATTAATCACTTTCTGACCAGTCAGAATCAAGAATTCAACAGCAGTGTGCTATGATTATATTTATTTAAGGTTTTACAAGCATGGTGATATAAGTTTAAAAAAAATGGCATGTGTGTGTGTTAAAATGACAGGTTTTTGTGATGTAAAAAGTGAAAGAAGATAAATCATGTCAAAACCTCAACCCTCAATGTGAAATTACATCTTCTTGGTTTCATCTGACTTCTGAAGCCATGGTCTACAAAGAGCTTGCAAAGCCTGTACAGGGTCCTACTGTTGAAAGGTATTGATCAGGAGAGAGGTCCAAAAATTTAGAAAAATTAGATGTACCATGGAACACCATGAAGGCCATCATCAACAAGTTGGGAAAATGGAGCAGCACAGTGACATCACCAAGAACAGGACGTCTTTCCAAAATTTATAAAAGGACAAGACAAAAGCTTACCAGGGAAGCTGCTAAGAGACTTACAGCAACATTAAAAGACCTGCAAGAATATCTGACAAGTTCTGATTACCCTCTGCATGTGACAACAATCTCTCATTTTCTTCACATGTCTAGACTGTGGGGTAGGGTGGCTAGACAGAAGCCCTTTCTCACAAAAAACATCCAATCTCAACTAAATCACCCCAAACAATGTGGCAAAATGTATTATGGTCTGATGAGACCAATTCCAAACATATATAATAATTCCATAATACCAAAAGGTACTGTATGTTTTGTGCAAAAAAAAGCACATCATCAAAAGAAAAGCATACCCATGGTGAAGCATGGTGGTGGCAGCATCATGCTTTAGGGCTGCTTTTCTTCTACCAGAACTGGGGGTTTTATCAAGATGGAAGGAATCATGAATAGCTACAAATACCAGTCGATTTTATTGAAAAACCTTCAGGTGTCTGCTAGTAAGTTTAAGATGAAAAGGAATTTCCCCTTTTGGCATGAAAGCGTACATCCAAATCAACAAAGGAATGGCGTCACCAAAAGAAGGTTCATGTTTTTGAATGACCGAGCCAGAGCCCAGATCTGAATCCAACTAAAAATCTGTGGGGTGACCTGAAGTGGGCTGTGCGTAGGAGATGCCCTCACAATTTAATGGATCTAGAACGTTTTTGCAAGAAAGAGTGAGAAAATAGCGCCAAGTCAAGATGTGCCACGCTGAAAAACTCTTAGTCAAAAATACTGAGTGGTGTAATAAATGAAAAGGTGCTTCAACAGAGTGTTAGTTTAGGGGTGTGCACACTTATGCAACCAGGTTATTGTAAGTTTTTAAGTTTATCTATTTTTTCCCTAAAATGTTTCTGATTGTTTTTCACTTAATTTTTATACATTGTAATTCCACAATGAGGGTGGAAAAAGTTCTTACGTGATTTATCTTTGTTTCATTTTTTTTACATCACAAAAACTTGCCATTTTAAAAGGGCCATGTAGACTTTTTTATATCCACTGTGTAATATATATATATATATATATATATATATATATATATATATATATATATATATATATACACACACACACACACACACACACACACTTCAAAATTCCTACAAAGTGAATCTTCACAATAGCACCTGTCCACTGAAGAATGTCTTGTTCAGCACTTTGTCCCTGAGCAGTTCTTCTCTTATTGAGCGGTGACCTGGAAATCTTATGTAACCTTAAGATAGTGAGACAGAGACACATTTTTGTCTTGCTGCATTGTGTTTTACAAAAACCACAGTCCTATTTTGAGTGCAAGGATAAATGGTGTAAAGATGATACAGTGAAAGCCAGAAATAGAGATGAGGTAAAGAGAAGGGAAGGGCATACTGTAGGTAATTTATTTCCATATTTATAACATGAGAAACCCTATCAAGACATCTATTCAGGGGTATAAAAAACAAACATACAAAACAAAACAAAAAAATTACAGACACCACAACTAGCCCTGTGAAATAACTCCATATCAAAGCACATGTTTGATTATACAATACTATGGAAATGTCTTACTGTATAAAGCAACGACTCAAAAATAACAAAACTTTATTCGATTTTGATATTCCACATTAAAACAAACAAAAAAAAAACAACTATGTAATCATTGATATGATGAAGTTGTTTGTGAGGAGATGTTTATTTAACATTTTTGGAAGGAGTCTTCAGTGTCAGGACTTTTTGTAGTTTCTTGGTAACATGACAAACTTGTTTTATCACTTCAAGAGACAGAAAAGTAGAGGCTGGCGAGGGAACGACTGTTTATAGCTGCTAACATAAGAGTAGAACTGCATCAATTCACTGTAGTGCAGTTATTGTCTGGTTGGTTGTTACCAACCATGTTTGTGCATGTTTGTTGTTTTTGTTAAATCATGCCCTGGGCTTTCTTGTCCATCACCAATTTCTTTATTAACCAATCCAAAGTTCTTCTAACTGATCACATTTATCCTCTGACCTGATGGGCGTGGTCTCTTCCAGGATGACTCCACCCCCATCCCAGGCTCACTGAATGGTTTGATGAGAATAAAACAACTATGTAAATCATACGCTATAGCCTTCACACTCAGCACATCTCAAACTGAACATATGTGGGAGATTTTGGAGTGATGTGGTTTAGAGGGACAGTGCATTCCACCACTGTTCTAGTGACTTGTAGAATCAACGTTGAGGCTCATTGAAGATATTCTTGCTGCTTGTGGTGGCTCAACACCTTTCTAACACAGTTAGTGTTTTATTTTTCCTTCAATTTAACATTCATCTGTATATATCTTGTATCAAACAACTGTCATTTACCGTGAGCTCAACATACTGGGAAAATATTAAGTGCTGTTTACTGTTAGAGCAGAAATACGAGGTGTTATTATGTTTTATATCGCTGATTCCTGCATGCACAGCTATAGCCAGAATCAGTTTGTTCAGACAGGAACATACTATAAATCAATCCAAGGCCAGACAGCTTAAAAATACCTTTTTTTATTTGTTTATCCCTTTTTATTCTAAAATCCTTTACTTGGACAAAGCACGGTATGAAAAATAAAGTTTTTCCACATAGTTTTTCCATATGATTTTATGTATATAAAGGTTATAAATATAAAATAATACAGTACTCTTACATTAGATAAAATGACATATATTATGTGTATATAATACAAGGACAGAAGAGAATGAAAAGGAACACTTGAGACACATTTTCTCTTAATTATCCTCTGCATATGCACTCCAGTTCCACCTGAGGGAATGCATTCAAATCCTCAAAGTAAGACTAAGAAAGCTTTCCAAATCCTCATAATTGAAACATGGCAAAAAAAAAAAAAAAATACAACATGGATGCTTTTATTGCCAATGTTAAATAAACAGGGTTTAAAAGATGTCTTGAGTGTCTAATTTTATTTAATACCCCCATGTGGCCCATTCTGTCAACATCGCACAGACGGCAAAGCAGAAAAAGCCCCAATAAATAAAGGAACCAACATCGCAATAATGGAATCGGTATGAAATACGGAGCACATGGCACAGATGGTGCTAATAGGAAATGTAATTAATGGGAGTGGGGGTAGAAAGCCAGAGAACATCACACTTGTCAATCTATCCATCATATCTGGGACAGAAGAACATTTCATTCCAGTCGGATCTAACACCGCTGGCATGGAGAAATGCAGCAGCAGACTGGAGATGATGGCAGAAGGTGATAAGCAAGTCACGCCGCACAGACCGTCTAACACCAAGGGTTGTAGCAGAAATGTCATTTCCTACTAACAGATAATAGAATTTATACCATGGCAGGTGTTGAATTCACAAATCTGATTGGTCAGAAAAATTAAGCTTCAACAGTAGTTCTGCCTGTAATTCAAATCACAGGTTTATATTAATGCGCTTATTCTAATACATTATGGTTTCTATAGTAACAGCTCATACACAGGACATGGATGCCAGACACTCCAAATAATCCAAAATTAATAATAAACAGAAAAAAAAAAATCACGCCTTTATTTAACAAATTAAATGTGTAATCATTGATTTCGGTAAGGAGATGTTTATTTAACATTTATGGAAGAAGTCTCCAGTGTCAGAGTGTTTTACACCACAGGAAAGTCTTCAGTAAAATGTCAAGATGTGTCTTTTTGTCTTTATAACTTCAAGAGAGAGAGAGAGAGAGAGAGAGAGAGAGAGAAAAGAGGCTGGTGAGGGAACCACTGTTTCTAGCTACTATAAAGTAACCGATAACAGGAACTAATTTCACATTAAACATTAAACTATAGAAAAGTATATCCATTTATAGTTACTTGTATATATATATATATATATATATATATATATATATATATATATATATATATATATATATATATAACTAACTATAAATGTTATTATATATACAAGTAACTATAAATGGATAAAAAATATGATGTGTATTTCATAAATACAATAAATGAAAAACTGCCAATTTGCAGTGGTATAAAAGATATATAACACTTCAAGTTTGTTTCAAGTTTAACTCCATTTCACATTTTCCTGTAACAGCATGGTTGTAAGCATTTTATTCCTTATACAAGCTTATAGCGTCTCATCATGGTTTCTCTTCTGTATTTGAACACATAAGGGATGTAATATATTATTTTTCCAGTGGCCTCTACAAAGTTTTAATATGCAGATGAGATTATTTTAATGTTTACCTTACATTATGGAATTATCTACAACAAAGTGCTTTGTTTGCGTCGAGTTGAAGATGTCGAAACAATTGGGTTTCACCTTGTGATCTAACAAATTATAAAAAATACAAAACCGCCTTCAGAAGCTTCAGAAAATGTCCATTTTCTTTCCCATGCTACAAAAACTGTCTGAAATAATGTATATGAGCAAGCAGAAACATGTCTAATTAGTCACATCAAATGAAAAGTTTGGTACAACATATGTTGTTTTCCATAGTTATGACTTCACTAAAGCAGCCAAGCGGCTTATTTCCAATCATAAATGTTCATAAAGTTTTCAGTTAGCTAATTAGCACAGACTGCAGCACTGAACATGTTTCAGCAGGGACAGTCCATTAAGTAACTAAAAAGCAAGTGCTTATGATAATTGAATTTGATGTAGTTATATACTTTACAGTAAAATATTATATTATGCACATAGATGGAAAACATGGTAGACAACATTGTCAATAAAGCAACTCAAATGCTTAGTAAAGAAGTAAAGAAGCTTCTACATTTCCTTAGTGAGATTAGGAAATTTGTGGAAAAGATGATTTTGCTGAAATTGATGGGACGGCTAGATTTTAATACGTAATTTTTTTGAGGAAATAAGCAGGTCTTCCAAACCCTAAGAGAAATAATTTCCTAGTCCTGCGGAAGGGGGGTTTGAAACCGTGAAATGTTTGGACGTGTCTGAGTGCTGACTAGAACACGAGAGAGAAAAAAAAATCCCTTTTTAATTGTCATTACTATTAAAATTATTTGTAATATGTTACATTAGTCACTTCATTGTAGGCCTACTTAATATTTTTTGTTGTTTTTAAGTCAAAATTTTGGGCCTTTTCTCTCTTTTGGCCAGAAACAGGGCTGTTAGGTAATTTGAACATATATTGATAAATTTTACTTCATGTTAAAGAACTCAAAACCTTGATATTTACCTTCATCTAAAGCCCCGTGTCAGTGTGCATCTTTCAAGAGGGAAAATCGATTCTAGCTGAGAGCACTGGCGAAAAGATTACTAACCTGAGATGGGGAAGGAGGCAAGGCTTCCAGGGGTATTTGCTCAAAACACCTAGGCAACTGTCAATCATTCTTGATTAATTTGTCGATTGGCTCATCTGCCTTTTTACTGTGAGAAAAAAAAACAAAAAAAAAAACAAAACAAGACGGCTCTTTTGCCATGCTTTTGAATGACAACTAATACCAGGATTTTAAAATTGTAGCACTCGTACACAAAATACGTAAAGGTAGGCAGGTCTGCATAAGAAAAACTATTATTGTGATCTTATATATCAATCAAAATGGCATACTAAATTTAGAGGTCAAATCAAAGTAGACCATGTTTGCCCACAAACAGCATAATGGATATAGTGGGATTGGTTCAGTAATGGATATCAGTGTACATCTCTGGCCAGCTGATGCTCACAGGTGATACTCATGCTTATACACATTTGCAGGTAAAGTACAACCAAAATGATCTCACAATTGTACATTTATAATATTTCACACAAATTAATTCATATAAAAAATTACAAAGATTAAGTTTAGGGGTGGAGTTAGAGGTTAGTTCATTGTCTTCACTCAGTTTGAATACAATATAAACTGTTAAACATGCTTTCTGTACACTTTTAGTACAAAAGGTTCTTGCACATGGGATTTTTCAGGCTAGCTGGATATGACATTGAGTAACTATTTTGTGGTGTTTTAGAAAACTATATTCAAGCCACCCCAAGAAAATTACTATAAAATATAAAGCTTTAAGGAGTAGCAAAAGGCACAACTACGCTATAGCTGTCAGATTGATTTGCTGCTTGCTGTTTATTGTGACCTGCAATAAAAGTGCAGAGATGTTCATCTGATATCAAACAGAGAAACACTTAAATAAATGAAAATGTTTTGCAGGTAAGCTACATTAGAATGCTGATCACTTTGGACCTTGAGGTTTACAATTATAAAATAATGGCAAGTTAAAAATAAAAAGGCTTATATAATTATCTGTATTTTACTGAATTGATTGCAGCCTAATGAGAGAATGTCACACTGAGCAGCTAATTGTTGTGCAATTTTTCAAAATGTAAAGTGCTATTCAATGTTGGATATAATTGTAACAGGAGAATCGAGAGTGCAGTTAGGATCCATGTGCAGCAGGCTTATTAGAAGTGCACCAGAACCACAAAAAGGCAGAGGTACTTAAAGTCCAAAACACAATTCCAAAGTACAAGGTCTAGACCCAGGCAGAGGTAGGGAAACAAACAATACACAACAGGCCAAGATAATGGCAATTCCAAAAATCCACAAACACAGACAGGAAACCGAGGGTCAAACACAAGATTAAGTGAGGGTGACAAGAGGCTCAGAACTTACTAAAATGTACATAGACAACCTGAAAAGCTGGAAATGAGACAGTAGAAGAAGTCCTAAAGCTCAGGTGAGGTTTAGGACTTCTGGTGGTGTGGTGTAAAATTGTCTGTGAACAGTGTGACATTATAAAGCAATAAAAAAAAGACCAAAAATAACCTCTCAGAAATGTGCTCAGTTTTGTCAAGTACAATAGATTGTTGTAGTTCCTTAAGTTTTGAACCTCTGGGGTGGTTTCCTTTGGAACTACTAGAATATTTCCATGTGCTTGTTTGCATGTTTCCTTGTCACAATAACTTTGCTACTCATTTGATCTTGCAGAGGAGTTAGGGAAGTGGCTTCAATATGCTAAGTATAGCACTCTATCCTTAGTTTCTTGTTAATCCATAGTTATTGTTAAATGTGCACCACTGAAAGAATTGTGCATTGTTGAACACCATAGGTGACTATAATTCCAGCATTTACTTTGAATTACTATTCTTGCTGTGGCATTCTTAGAACAGACATGTGGCCTGTTGTTTGTATCGGCAAGGAGCAGAGTAGGTACTACAGATGTAGAGTAACTAATTTCATAATTTTATATTTTCATTATCCTTCCATGCAAAATGTAACTATGTGAAGTCACAGCTAGGAGTGAAGTATAAACCATGCATGGCTGCAGAGTGTTCTGTGAAGAAAAGGTAAGCTCCTTTGTTGTTTTGTTGCAGCAGAAACATAAATAGACAGAAGCCACTAGATCATTACCTCCTTCTATCTAAAACATGAATTGGACCATTTAGAAAATCTTGCCTGCCAAAGATTAAAACTGTTAAATCTTTTCAACATGTCATTTGAGTCTATTCAGTTAAATGATTCATTCAGTTGTATATGACTAAGTTTTTCAAAGATGCTTATCATTTTTTAATGTAATTTCATAGAAACGCTAAAACATATCAGATGTGGGTTTATTCGTTTTTTGTTCAATTGATTTCTAACATTTTAAAAGATGAAATAAGGATTTGTTTATATGTTCATGATTGAAAACTTGGCTCAAATTGGCTGAAGCTTTAAACAAATCTGGTCTGACTTCAGCGTAATCTGATCTGTTTGAACACAAATGACTATCTGCAGGTGAGTTTGAAGAACAGTTCAATTTTCATATTTGCTCTTAAACAACTTCATTAAAAACAATAAAAAATAAATGAATAGAACATTTCTTTATCTGTTTATTTCATCTACGTAATATTATTCTCAGCAAAAACAAAGACTTGACAGAGAAACTTGAGCATCCTCTGTTGATTTTAGTTTGTTGAGCATTTGGGACAGAATATTTTTATTTTTATAATTATTTTAGAATAATTTTTATTTGCAGCAACATTTTTTTGTTTGCAAGCCCCTCATTTTAGCTTCACTGAAATTATTATTATTTTTTTATCCATTTCATTGTTAATATAAATGTCATCTTTCAAGTCCAAATCTTGCTGTTTGTAGAGCAGTGCTTAGATAAAGCTGGAAACCAATGTGAAGTTGTTCAGGGATTATCACTGTTTTTGTTGTAGGGATGTGAAACCACTTGTTTCAGGCTGACTGAGAAACACCAAGGCCCTTAATGACAGTCTGTGCTACTGTAAAGACTCAGCAAACTGGGACTTATTATTGTTTTATCTACTGCTTCCCCTTCTGCTATTTTAAATAGCATAGATCACATTCATCATGCAAGAAAAGCATGACATCAAGCCTGTGGTCAGAAAGAGGCCCTAAAGGTAAGAGGATTAAGAGGGAAAGCAGAACAGAAAATTCACCAGTGTGAAATTAACACTTACTAATACCTACCACATTTACATGCAAGCTTTTCCTGACATTAGAAAATCTAACAGCTCTGGAGGATTACGTGCTAAGAGTTAGACATTAGTGCAAATTCTTCAATGAAGATAACATCTGTTTCATTTGCTAGTAAACAAGAGTGTTTAAGTGTGTAAGGAATAAAACACTTAGGGTTGTGCTGTTATAGGAGAATAATCAATGGGGTGGTGTGATGATGTGGAGTTACTGCTACCACTCCAAGGTTTATTATTTTCCAATAACAGAACTCTCCAAAAGTTTTTTTTTTTCCCCTCATACTATAGCATTTTGCCAATGCTATAAATTTCCTATTTATTTAAATGTTGTAATTTCTATCCATTTCTAGTTACATTTAATGTTGTGGAACATCTGTGCAACAAGTTATTTCCTTTTATCATTTATGTTATAGCAGCTATAAACATTCATTCCCTAAGCAGTCTTTTATTTTTTATTCTCTCTCTTGAAGTTAAAAAAATGCAGCTTCTCATGTTACAGAGAAACTGGAAAGCATAAACTCCTCTGTCCAGAAAAAAAACTTCACCATATCAACAACTAAATGTTTAATTGATTTGTGAATTACAATTACAAGATTAAAAAAAATCCCTTTAGAATTAGTGTGGAGTGTCTGCCATACAAGTGTGTAAGTTACTATAGAAACGATAACATATTAGAATGAGTGCATTCATATAAACACCTGAACTATTGTCAGAGCTGCTGATATAGAAAATTAATCAGCTCCTTCTCAGAAATCAGATTCAAGAGTTCTGCATTATTTATGGAAGGAGTCTCCAATGTCAAGAGAGAGAATTGGCTGTTTATAGCTGATAATAGCTGTGAGTGATAACAGGAAGTAACTTTTGTGGACGTTCCACAATAGTAAATGCAACAACATAAAATATATAAAAATAAAAAGGATAAAAAGCTATGTTATTCTATACTAAATAAAAATGAGTAGAGTTGACAAAGTGCTGTGATATAAGAGAAATAAAACACTTCAGAATGTGATTACACCACAAGTGTTTTTATTTCTTACATATCATCAATTTATATAGGGAGTTTTTATTAACAAGTTATTGTTATAAACCAAATTTGCAGAAATCGCATTAAAGTGTCAAGAGAGACTGGGGTGCTTTCATTAATTAGTTACTTTTATGTATCAGAGCTTTATTTGATATCCCAATATGCTGAATATAGAGTAAATCCGATTATATGGAAAGACAATTTCTATTGAAATATAAACTTGAAAAGCAATTATTGTTGCTTTTTTTCTTTTTTCCATAGTCTTTTCTTATCTTCTCTAATTTTTATGTTTCATGGATTTATGAGCTACTGACATTTCTACTTCATTTCATGTATTACTAAAGTCACCCAAATGAGTTTTTATCTTCTGGAGGTACAAAAAAACAAGGCGTGTGGAACATGTAAATGAAAAGAGAAAGAAAAGTGAGGAGAATGAAATAATGCAGTGACTAATGAAGGCAAGATTGTGGATAAACTATACTGAGCCACATACTCAAGTGTTCCCAAACTTAAATCTCACACTTAGGCAGCAGTAGCAAGTTATACGCACCACTCGATGGTCAAGATGTCATCTGCTGAAGTTTATAATGTTATGTACAGCATTATGGATGGAAACAATTTGTAGTGTCTGTGCTCCATCTGGAATAAAATCAATGAAGGTGGAGTTGAACACAAGAACAGGGAGAACAAGCAAAGAACCAAACATAATAATAATAATAATAATAATAATAAAAATTTTCTTCAGAACATTTTAATTCTTCTTGGAGTGCTGCTATACACATTCTGGCTTTATTGGACCATTCTTCAAAATGCATATCCTCCATTTATGGAATTGGTGAACGAGGCAGATTTTATACTCTGCGCTATAGAACTTCCAAAATGGTGCAATGATCTAGTGAATGGAAAAGCTGTGGAAGGTGTCTGGCTTTATTTGGATGTTGAATTGATTTGTATAAACAGGTCTGTGAGGCATTTCCTTCGAATAAAGGATCACTATAATTGAAGTTGTAAGTTCTTGCAAAATATTGTGGCCAAATGTGGCCTCATACTCACTATATCTCTTGCCACTGTATAGATGTTGGCTAGTCAGGGCTGTGGAGAAACAGTGAGGCAGATGGTAAAGAAAGCAGCTAAGCATACTTTGTTAGTCTGAAAATATTTCAGACTATATGAAGCCAATTCTACAGATAACTATACAAGACTATGCTGGTCAAACTAGTTAAAAAAAAGTCTTTTGTTTCAATGGACTATTAACACAAAGACTGTAGTCAAGACCATCAATGTCAAATTGAAGACAACTCCAAGACCAGGACAAGCCAAGATCCAGTCAAGACCAAGTTTTAAGGAAGATGGAGACCAAGACAAGATCGGGTCCAAATGAAGGTAAGACTGAGTCAAGGTTGAGACCAAAAATCATCAAATCCCTTTTGAGACCAAGCCTTTGGTGCATCTATTTGGCTTCATTATGTGACAGCACAGCAAGGGCAAAGAGAATAACTCAAGTGCTGAATAGAAAGCAGTGACTATGCCACCCTGGGAATTTCAACCAGGGATTATTTAATAGATCTAAATAGTGTCACAAAAAGAGTAGTACTGGTTCATTTCACTAGTGAAAGGCATGAGATGTAGATATACAAAAATATAAAGTTTCATTAAATTTTAAACCTATAGAGTAAAAAAAATATCCAATATTCCACACATTTGGCCTCATTCATGAAACTTTCATAAATATATGAGTAAATTCAGAGTAATTTGCACCTAAAATGGACCTTCCTGAAAATTCTCCTTGGGATTCACAAACGCTTCATAAATTTCAGATTTAATAGTTAAACGTTTCTATGATAAGGAATTCCAATCATTCTTAAATAGGGCACCGATGCATGCTCATTCGCAATTAGCATAATCCCTGCCCATGAATTACAACTGACAGCCATGTAAGGATGCCATCACATAGGTGAGAATGAGGATTTCAACATGTTGATATAACAGAGATTAAAGAAGAAACATTTCTCAGATGCAGAAATAGAAGTGTACACAGTGGTGTATCAGGTTCTAGGAAAAAGGAGGTTTAGCAACAAACTACAGATGGTGTTAACACAGTTTCATTTGTTATTTGAAAATTCCAGGAAGTTAAAAGGAAATGGTTTGACGTGAAGCTCGAGTATGAAAAAAACAAACTAGCTCAATTCAACAAAATCTTGCTCCAGCTGATGTGTCCAAACAGTGCCAGCGACCCTTTAAGATCCCGTCCATGTGTTCAATAACTGACTGAGTTCTTGTGTGTGCTTCATTGTACGCCAGCTGCTGCTGGCTTTGGGGATTTATCAGTGGGGTCATCAGCCATGGTGTAAGGGGATAACAGTTGACGCATAAGTGTGAGGAAAAAAGTGATAATGTCAAATAGGCCAACAGTATATAGTTATTTTTTAAAAGTGGTGTTTACATACCAATTAACCATCCATTTCTTACTTCACCATTGTCCAAATGTGTGCCAAATGAGCTGCTCTAAAGGATTAAACTATTGTGAGTTCCACCTGGCCAGCGGGCCACTACATTAAAGATGCATCACAAATCAATTGCACGTTGATGGAACCATAGTTTTTCCTATTCAGGAATGCAAATTGATCATTTGATGGAGCATTGATGTGAATGTGTGTGCAATCAATTGCCCTGATGACGTTGGGCAGGTTTGCAATAGCAAATAATCTCTGCTTCACCTCCAGCTGATGAACCATGTTGTAGGGGAACTTGTAATATTGAGGAATTAGGCATATTATGCCATCTAGAACACCTGAGATCTGTGAGTCATAGATGGCTGAGATATTCCTGACCTGTCTGCAATCTCCCGCTGGAATGTTCCTGTTGCCAAAAAGCCAAGCATGGACAACACATGTACATGTTCAGGAATGCTGTGGGATCTTCTGAACTCCCTTCTCAGGTTTGGCTCCAGTATATTGCATAAATGCAGAAGAACTGGCCTGCGTAGTCTGAAACGACTAAGCAATCAGTCATGATTCTCAGCAAATAAATCTGCATGGTCTCTAAAAATATGTTCTCTGCACAGAGCTCTGTCTGCCAAATCAAGCAAAAGGGCTATATCAGTGGCAAGATGACTGAAACCTGCAGGACAAACTCAAAACAAACGCATAAATCAGCGTGCATACCGGAAATATACAGGTTCATTTAATCCAAATCAGAAAACACACATGCCGTGAGTGCAAAAATCCGTCCAATCCAAACAAGTACAAAAGAAACAAAACAAAAAAAATATACAAAACAAAATGTATCAATGACATGATTCAACTACAAAAGGACAAATGAACCATCAAGAAAGGAATTACTTATACTTTCGGAT
This sequence comes from Pangasianodon hypophthalmus, assembly GCF_027358585.1. Taxonomy (NCBI): domain Eukaryota; kingdom Metazoa; phylum Chordata; class Actinopteri; order Siluriformes; family Pangasiidae; genus Pangasianodon; species Pangasianodon hypophthalmus. The sequence continues at coordinate 30,308,055 of NC_069710.1, read as the reverse complement.
TGACAAACCACAACCAGTTGCCAGTTGTTAAGAAAGAATCCCCAATTCCACTCGCTAAAAGGTAAGCTACAATTAACTACAGCACACAAAACAAATGATTAGCTAAAATGCTAGCAACATACCTCCCTGACCAAGTGTAACACAGGAAAGGGAGGTGACTCAGTGATGCAATTACAGGTAGCACAAGGAAGATATACTCCCCTACTAACAGCTTTTAGGCTAATCTATAAGTTAATGTCACCAACAAAGAATCCAAAAGCAAAGGGAGCCCGTAACCTACCCTGCCACAATTAGTACATTGCACCAATGATTAGGCTGTTTTCTAGAAGAAGGAATTACTTCCTGTGAAACTTTGTGCATGAAAAAAGAAAAGACAACACAACCATTATTTTTTTAAACTCTCAGATATCTCAGACCATATTTAGCTGAACCAATGCCCAAGAGACAAGTCCAAGTATAAAAGCCAGTAAATCCAAAACAAGTCCAAGTCAATACAGAAAACATCTTGAGTCCAGACTCAAGTCCCAGACCTGAAGGAATTCCTTTAAAGCTAAATAATATTTAAATAAAAAATCTTGTACTGTGGCATTGAGTTCTGTCGTGACCAGTGCTTTCAGATTGGCAGGTTGCACATCAATATCCAATCCCTCTCAGCTAGTTTATAGTCGGATCAGTGGCACAAGACAGCTCAAAGAAGGCGATAATCATCTTAATGGGCCAGTGTTTATGTCAGTATACCTGCCACTGCTGTCTTACCCTCATTACACTATCATCCGAACTGGTGCAACATAGTTATGCTGTTCGTTACACAGAAATAATGGCTGAAACACTGGAAAACTCAAAGTATCTCCCTAATGTTGCTTTTCATTTGAAAACCCATAAAGATTTTCTTTTTTTTTATTGAGGAGTGACAAAAAACACACACAATTAACATTCAAGTTAATATTTCACATTTATTTTTTGGAGACCCCAGAAGAGATATGCTGTGCTGTGCACGGGCCTTATGGAGTGGTGTCTCTATATTAAAGAAGGATATGTCTTTAGTGAATTTCAGACCAGTTTGTACAGAAATATGGCAGGAATATGGTTTTATTTTGGAGTAAGGTACTTGTTATAAAGGAGGCTCAAGAGTGTGGAGAGGAACCATGTGTGAGAGGTTCAATGAGATACACAATCCACAAATCAGAAACAATAAACAGCTCCAGGTCATACACAATAGAGGCTCAGTGACAAGTCAAACAAATCTAAAATCCAGAACTGAAGTCACAAAATACAGGCTTGAAACCAGAGGAGTGAGGTCATACACCAAGATCAGCCAGCTAAACAACAGCTCAGAACTTAATTGAGTGACGAGCAAATGGCAAGACTTCGCCACTGGTGTCAAGTTTATATACCATGTGAACAAGAAATGAGCATAACCACAGAAGATGAGTTTAAAATTCAGGGGAAGGTGTTCTCTGGTAGCGTGGAGGTGAACTGTCCATGACAGATGTGACAGCAGTATTTAGCTCAAGCTATTGGAGGAAACTACTGACAACAGACAAAACAAAGTATTGCATGACCTACAGATGAACTTGCCTTTGTCCTGCAAGCTTTCCTGTTATTAGCGAATATGAAAATAAAAATCTCCCACTCACGACTTCTTGTTATGTCTTGCAGGATTCCAGACCCGATGCACACCTTTAGTCTCAATCAGATGCCATGTGAACCTTTCTGGAAAAAAAAAAAAAACAACACATTAATAATAAACTATTCACATCTGTATTTGTATATATTTAGAACACATTATCTATTTAATCCAAATAAAGTATGTGTATTCAGCTACGTCTTTAATATGTCTTTCCCATTTGTATTTATAATACATTAGGATTGGGAGTGCTGGAAAAAAAATTACAAAAAGTACTTGAAATTACCTGAACTAGCCTACAGTTTGGGTTAAACACACCATTAATAATGTAAAGGATCTTTTTATAATACTTCATCGTGATATTAATTAACAGAATAATTTAACAAGATATGAATACTTTACTATTACCATTATTATTGCTTATTCATATATATGACTAGGAGACTGTTAATGTATACGTTTAATTATGAATTAGTGCATGTACTAATTTATTCTGTATGCATTAGTTAAGTATTAATATATGCTCATTTGTGGAACTTACAATACGTGTTCTGATATTATTTATATCTGTAATATTGATGAAAACAATTATAATTTAAGTGTAGAGTAGTCATAGTCTACATGCCCCTAAAGCAACACAGTGAAACCTTGTGTATGCGTACACATATCCCCTAGTTATGTTTGTGGCAAATGTCATCATCCAGTATTTGGTACATGCAATACTGGCACATCTTTGCTGGTGGTAGTGTAAACTAACAGATAGTTGAGGGATAGAGCCTCAATGATGTGGAAACCTCAGGATTGGGAGCCAGTTTAAGGTTAGTGGTATTACAATGGTGGATCAATAGGATACCTAGGCAGTTCTGTCTCTATAGCAACCTGATCTGAGGAAGTTTATGAGAGAGAAACACTCAGTATTTTTAAGCCTTTCATTGCAATTCAACTTCAGATTATTGTTGTTTTGTAATATAATTAGAATAGGCAAAGAGTTGAATGAAGGCCATTGCAACCTAGTTGTGTGATATTATGTATTGCAGTTTTGGGTGAGGAATTAATTCTAAGAAAAGCTCTTAAATAAATAAATAAATAAATAAATAAATAACAACATTCATCTGGACTCACCACAAAGTCCTGCGACTTCATAAATAAATCTATAGAGTTTCTTCCAACATCTTATTGAAGCCAAAGTTTAATGAGCTTTGTGCATTACACACCCCACATCAATTTCTATTTATTACTATCGACAAGGAAAAAATAAACCTTTTATAGATTTTTTTTTTTCAGAATAAAGAAAATGTGTGTAATCCCACTGGCAAATCATTTCTAAAATACAATTTGGTGTCTTTTTTTTTTTAAGTATTGTTTCAAGTTAAAAAAAAAAAAACAATGTTTGTCAGTGTAAAAAAGGAGTTCATAAGTAACATACCCTGGTGTATAGACAAAACTCAGCATAAATAGCAATAAGTCTGGACTTTCTGAAAAACTTATCTTTGTTCAGTTACTCCCTCCAAGATTCAATCCCTGAAAAAAAACAAACAAACAAACAAAAAAACAACAACGAAATAAAAGACAAATAAACAACAAAAACAGAAGGAAAAAAAAAAACTTCTGAATTTTAGTCTGGAGCAGCTGCATTTCTTTTTTCCTGAAAAAAACATAGTAACAAGGGTCAAGGCACAGACAGATGTGTACAACATGGACAGATCTGTTATAATTATACAGAAAGAGCCAGGCAGACATCAAAACCAGAAACCACATAACTAAAGAACTACATCCATGAAACCAGGGAGCAAGGGGGAAAAAAATAAAACAGAAATAAGAACATCATACCACAGCAGAGCTTTATGGTGAGACTTGTGCAAGAAATGCTGCAATATGTTATAATCCAATACATTTAATTACCCTCATGGACAATGAATCATGTGACAAAAAATACTAATGTGAAAATTAATGAATCATGTGTATAAAAAAAAAACAACAACAAAGTGGATTACCACAAAAAAGTCAGTTAATAATGTGTACAAGAAATCACTGTGAATAAATGAATCATGTGAGAAATTTGCATTAAAATAAAAGGAACCATGTGTAAAAATCATTTGTGAAAATACAGAGCAACAGCAAATCAGAAAACAGCATAGCAATACCAGCACACAAGTCAAAAACACAACTGCAAATCAAAAAACAAAACAGCAAAACAACAACAACAAACAGAAGATCAGAAAATAACAAATATACAAGAAAATACACAATACCCAAGAAAAACAAGACAGCAAGACCAAACTCAAGACAAAAACAACAACAACAACAAAAAAAAAAAAACACCCAAACCAAAAATACCAAAACAACAACAAAAATGCAAATCAAAAACACAATAGCAAAACCAAGAAGCAAAGAACAAAATCAGAGACATAACAACATTAACTCAAGACAGAAAGGGGCGGTCCTTATTGAACAACACATGCTCATTGCTGATTGGCCACAGCTCACATCAGTCTGAGAGACGGTGGAAAACCGAGAGCTGGAGTATGTTTGTACTAAGAGGAAATATGAGCGTAAATGAATTTACTGATGCCTTTATTCATGGTTATTTTTTATCAAGATTATGACATGTCATAATATCATGTATGACATATGACATCAACAGTTTTGCACAACATATCTGAGTATGCAAACTCTGAAAAGCCTCCAAAAGGAAGCCGTTATTCATTATTCAGAAGAAATAATAACTCCTCACTATAATAACATAAGTAACATCACATTAAATCAATACAACAGATAGAAAAAGAGCCATTCTTATTCAGTGTGACAGTCAGACGCCGTATCCAATCAGCAGTGAGCGTGTTATGTTCAGTAAGGACCGCCCCTTTCTGTTTAATGTTACTGCAGTTTTTGATTTGTTGTTGTGATTTTGGTTTGTTAATGTGTTTCCCATTTATGGCCCACTGTAGGTACTTTATTATCAGGCTAGTCTCCTACTTACAATAATAATATGTAGTTTTGGATGTAGCCTTTGTGACGGTTGTACTGTATGTTGATTGGCTGCCATCGGCCAATCACAGCAAGTTACTTAAATGCATCTTGCGTGACAAGGTTTTTGTTACTGCTGAACTGAAGATTAGATTTCATAGAGATGGTAGATTTCATATTTTCTCTTACTGTCTAGAAAAAAGTAGAAATATCTGACATGGGTTGATGCTCTAATCAAATAATACAGTCTTGCTTCAAATGATGGTGATAAAGGCTCAAAAGATCCCACAAAATCAGCTGATTTCTTATTACACAAGTTCCCACTGCTGCCCAGTTGGTCTACAATAAAGTTAAACCCAATACACACTGGTCTATACTTTTGCTTTGGAGTAAATAATTCTCTAAAACATCGACTGGTGGTGTTTAATCATCAGAGTAAGACGGCAGATGTAGGATCATCTTCCTCCTGTCTGTAAGTGAGTGATGAAGTTTGTTATGTTCATCCATCAGCTCAATTACTCCCTCAGCTTCCTCTCTACTTCTTCTTGTCTGGCAGGCTTTTCCAAATAGGCAAGAACATCCCTTGATATACTGATACCATTATTCACACGGTTGATTCGGATCATTTTTTTGATTGGGTTGATCATGTGGGTTTTTTTTTATTCACTTCTGAAATGTTTTAATTAAATTGGTAGTGAGACAGTAAGAGTGCTGAAAGGATCAGCTTCCTGTATACCAATACTGATACTGAAATGAGTAACCTGTACTATTAATCAACCTGGGTCATCATGGAACATTTTATTTTTAAGCTCCGTTTATTTTTGTTGCTGCTGTATGCTGCTAGCAATGAACTCCTTGTGCTGAGTTTTATTTTATTGCGTTTAAACAGTATTTTTAATAGAGAGCACGAGGACGGCCAACCCAAGCACACAAAGCAGTATCAGTGAGCAAGGTCAATAAAAACAAGTGCAAAGTGCCATGAACTGCACCTTGACTTGCGTAGACCCTGGCAAGATACAGCACATTGTTGCACTCTCTATTAGAGATACTGTTTAAACACTTTAAAATTTTTTATCAGGTTACTTGTATTGTACGAAGATGCTGAAAGTTCTCACCTTGATATTTTCATACAGCACAGGTATTCAGATATCAATCAAATAACTAAAACAGCAGTTTCACCTTTATTTCACCAATTTATTCTCCAGGGTGGAGCAAAACCAGTAGAATATACCAACACTAGCATATCTTGTTCAGCCCAACCAATTACGTTAACACTGCTACCATTTAAATTTAAGGGAAATTAAGTTCAGTTAATATTACTAAATAATGTTGGATCACCAAAATTCACTCATGCTAAAAGAAAGCAACTTATTTGCATGGAAATTTATATATATTTGGAAATATAATGGAAATATAATGTTTAGACTGAATGGCCAAGTCACAGCTAAATAAAGCACCTACGAACATTAGTTTTGGTTTTCAGCAAATGAATGAAAAGTCACAGAATTTATAATAAAATCAGAAATATTATTGATGTGTAGGTCTGAATATGTAACAAATGATCAGTCAGTTAGATCCTTACTAATTGTAACTGAAGCAAGAGAAGCAGTAATTATTCTAAATGGGTCACAAATAAACACTGAACTAAAATGTGCCAAAGAAGACTCAACATGCTGTCGCTGCTGGCCACTGACTCGCTTGAGCTTATTAAAGAGCTGGGCTTTGACAATTTGGTGGATGAGTTTGTGGGGTGAAAAGCAAGAAAAATATAAGACTGCCTTGTGCATAGCAGCGAAGTTATTCAAATACTCATTACTCATAATGGAGGTGTAATGTAGTCATGTATGCATTTTCATGTGGTTAAAGTTCATCTAAATGAACTTGCCACAGAAAAGGAGAAAGTTGATGTGGAAGTGACCACTATCAGAAGTGAAACTGGTTTTTAAATGTTTTATTTAATTTTATTTTTTATTAATTTAATTTATTTAAAATTTTTTTTTTTTTTTGCATACTGTGGACTTTTCCAAGTTGGATTTTATTTGCGTTCATTGTAGAGATGGCACTATACCACATTTTCTTTTCATTTTTTTTTTTTATGATGCCATTTTTTATAATTACTGAAACCTTGAGCATCAGCTGATATCAATACCCCCTGGATATTTTATTTTCTTTAAAAACTACTAAGCTTTTTTACTTGATTATTAAACGAAGCACTTAAAAATAAAGGGAAAAAATACATAGCTAAAAATACAACATACAAAAATGCAGCTTTCACACACAAATCACATTGCAGATATAATAAATATAATAGTTTAAATATAATAAAAATCAATCCTAACAAAAAATACTCAAATACTCAGTTATCTTTGTATATAAAACATTTCCAATTAAAAAAAAAAAAATTCCAACTCCAATGTTACAGGTTTTGTTCTCAGGTATCTGATCTGTCTGATTTTACCCAATCCCGGGTATCTGATCTGCTGCCATCTCTAGTTCATTGCGACTGAGGTTTAACACTCTAATTAGGCTTGAGTGAATTAATCCAGATTCTCAGAAATTTAGTCTGGATGATTTTAGCCAGCAACTTGGAACAGAGCCTAAAGGAATATTATCTGTATGTTACCTGCCCAACCAGGTTTGATAAATTGTTAGACAAATATTCTGGCTCTGTTCCTGAAGCTTTTAAGTCTTTGCCTCTTTCCTTCTATAGGGTTATTTAATCATAATATGATTAAGCTTATGCCAGAGTATAAATCTTGTTGCCCATATTACTGCTATATCTTGTAACACTGTTTCTTTGCAGTTATTGCTGTTATTTTTACTTACAATTTTCTTTCATTTTTCATCTTTTTTTATATGCTTATTTTACGCCTGCCTGCCACCAACTGCCTTTCAGTTATAATTAAATTTTTATTGAATTTAATTGAATTTGAATTCCTACAAAACGGTACCCTAGGGCAGGACTGTTAAAATGAGTGCTGGTAAAACAGAAGGTATTCTGAGCAGTGAAAACTTTCTGTGCCGTTTTATTGATGAACTGTTCTATTCCGCTATCCTTAAATCACTTCACTGAAAGGTGCATACTTCCAGAGAGACCAGCTTTTACTTGTTTTCAGTCTCTGATAGTTTGCTCTACTTTGACAGGAGTAGGTTTGACTGAAATGAATTGATTGATCTTGTGTTGCGTTACACCGCTGCCTTAACGTACAAATCGCAAAAAGTGTGTATCAGAGACAAATTTCATTGCAGCAACGAAACCTTGCGAATTTGAAAGGCAATTTTGCCAAGAGCCAGTTTCAGAGACTGAATTGTTCCATACATCAGTGAACTAAAGTATTACGGCAGTTAATGATGTGTGGAGCACGAGCAGCTCTGCATTTTGTCATAGAGCCGGAAGCAAGGCTTTCTCAAGTGGTGGTCGATTGTGGACAGCCTTCAGGCAATCACGACAAAGGACCGACAAAGAAAACAAGAGGTTTTACAAAGACAAAAAGATGTAGAGCGTGAAAGACAAAAGAGAGAAAGAGCAGAGCAGTGACGTCTGGGTGTGATTACTGAATGTGAGGGGTAATAAATTCTACTACTCAGTAACTCAGCGCTAATATTATGAAACCATTAAGGTTAAGCCTTATAGGCATGAAACTATTATGCATACACATACATGATTGCTATATTAAGCATTTCGCATCCATAATGATGCCATGTTTTTTTTTTTTTTTTTTTTAAATCTCTAGCTGTTTGCCAGCTATTTCTGCCATTTGCGCTTTCATTTAATTTGTTTTTGTGCAATTTGTTGTTTAGTCTATTTACTTCTCCTCCGAGCCATTTTGAAAATGTAATCGGATAACATGATCCACTTCATTCATGTTTATTATGCTATTGTATTTTAACTCGATCATTGCTGATGATGTGTCATGGATGTTATGGATGTGTCAGCAAAGCAGGATTAAATAAATTAACCCCAGTGCACACAAACTCTAAGTGGCCTTTAACCAAATTTAATCATTTGACACTTAACTTGAAGCTACAATCTGGGGAAAAAAAAAAAAAAAACAGCCCTGAGTATTTTTACTTATGACCTTTGGCTGAAAACCTTAAGAATAACCTTGCATTCACCAATAATGAGGTTTTGAGTGATTTCCAACAGTTTGTTTAATGAATACTGATTGAATAATGAACAACACCATTAATTTGGTTCAAAACTGAAAAGTTCCATTGTGCAGAATTTTTATATTTATTTCATATTTAATATTTTTATTATTTTATTAAAAAATGAATAAATTATTATTATTATTATTATTATTATTATTATTATAAATGAGTGTTATTGTGTGTCCAAAAAAATCCAAAAATATCGTTTGCTCCTTTCCATATTAAGCAAATGGAAGTGTAGAATGTGATCAGGGTTTATCCCAAATGCACCAGATTTAGACAAAACCTTATCAACATTTCTCTTTCTGCAACCTTTTGTCTCTGCTTACAAAATTAAACCTTGTGCCATATGTGCGTTCTTGGTATTTGTAATGGACCCTCCCTGTCTACTCGCCTAGTGTTCCAGTACCTGATATTTTACAATTTAAAAGTAAAAACATAATCCATATTTGTTAACAGCAAAAAAAACAAAACAAAACAAACAAAAAAAAAAACAGATGCCAAAAATTCAGCAATGTTCTTATGTCCTTGAAGGATAGAGAGAGAGAGAGATAGAGAGAGAGGGAGAGCTTAGACTTGCGATCCCATTTATACCATTTATACAGAGAAACAGAAAAATAAATCAGAAAAAACCAAACTAGATGCATGTCTTCCTAAAAACAACAGACCAGAAATTAATTTTCACTTTTCAGACAATTGACGGTATATTTACATTTAAAGCATTTAGCAGCCGCCCAGAACAACTTCTAGAAGATGGATGTTAGCGGGGTGGCTTCTGTGAAGGCTGTTTCTGTGGTCATGTTTTAACCGCTCCTTACTTTTCATTCACGACTTGTTTTCTACTCACAGTGCTCAAATGTGTGATTCATGAAGTCATGGCCTTCCCTTTGCAAAGGTCCCCCTTGAAGTCAGCACCTAAGAGTAGGAATATGTGATGTCAGTACAAGCTGCAGGAGGTACACCAGATGCTGCTGTTCCACATCGCTTATTTAAATAACCAATTACAATGCCATAAGCAAGCGTGGGAGGATAGGCAGAGATCCTTTCAGATCCTGAAGAAACAAAGGTACACAGGAGATATGGAAATCCTATACAGTAATCTCCAGTCTCTTCGTCAGCATGAGTAATGTTTTAAATGGGCTTAAGACAGATTCTAGCGCACACAAACAGCCAGATTTGTGATAATGACGGCAGTACAGTTTTTGGAGCAGGCATTGTCTGGGGTCCTCATTTCTGAATAAATTACCCATAAACTGAATGATAAATACCACCGCCTGTCAAGATGGCTCTGCTTCTTGGTGCATATTAACTCAAAACTTCACAAAAAACCTTACAGAATTACATGGAAGAACTTCTAAGTAGCGTATGTATTCATATAAATTATCAGTGGCCAGTGGTGGCTCAGTGGTTAAGGTTTTGCACTAGAATCAGATGTAAATCCAGATTTAAGCATTACTTAGAAGATGTGCAAGAGTTATGCAAGCTGGGTTGAGTTTGAGTAAATCGATTTCTGACCTTGGACCTGACCTTGGATTCTGGCCTTGGACTTAAGAGCATTGTTATTGTGCGATATCGGCGCAAGTGAACGGCATTATTACAGTCCAGCCCCAGTGTCCACAATATATCACATTAAATTTGAATTTAATGGCATCATTAAACAAATTACATCTCATGCATGAGTATTAGGATTTCTTGACCTCAGTTTAGTATATTGTGTCATCTTTAAGTTTTGTGTACAAAATAATAGGACGTGCTGGATCAAGTGCTATTTTATAAGCTGTCCATGATGAGGGTGGAAGCCATGTTAAAGTAAACCAATTTGTAGTGATTAATGTGATCATTACAAGTAGCCAATACAAGCCCTACGTCTCTTTGGAAGAGAAAATGTGTCTGCCAAATGAATACATTTAAATGATACATGTAAAAAACTTATTTTGACACTGATTGGAAACGTTATAACATAATGTCTGCTAACTTTGTAGCTGAGTGTACCTCCAAGTCAGCATGAAATATCAAAACATTAAACACCAAACTTACTCTAATTTAAAATCAGAAAAAATATTTACATCATAATCTTATAAATAGTAGAATTAAATTTAGTTTACTTATACTGTGTAAGTCTGTCATTATGACATAGAAATATTATCTGCAAAAATAATTCACTTTAGTTTAAGGCCATTCATAACTCTTTTGCTACAGTTTAATGCACAGCAGGTTTCCTTGTCAATATTTAAACCAAACATTGGGTTGAGAAGATGCTGCAGATCATACAATATTTAAGTATTGTACTCAGATTCGCTCCTAATCTATGGAGAAGAGTAAAACTGGTGAAAAGACATGAAATTATGGGATTATTTTTCCTATTTTTTCCATGATTATGTGATGATCATACATGATTTAATCGCTTAAGATCAATTCAGTATGCACAAGCCTTAGGTCTTATGTCCACTACATCACAATCACACCGGATGATGATTTTGCTTTAGACTATGTCCTAGCACAAGAAGGGCGTAAGTGTGTAGTGGTAGGCCCTGAGTGCTGTAGGGATATGTTCGACGAGACCATAAATTTGACTCAGTACACTAAAGAACTGGATGAATTGCATGACCGTGTCAAAAGTATCGACTAAGTTAACAGTGATTGGTTAGGTTCCTAGTGACAACATGGCTGTGAAATTCTACTGTCTTTCATGGTGTTCTTTGCCATCCTCCTATTAACTTATGTCATGGTTGGCTGTTGTGTCTCTAGGAGCCTGAAATAGACTCAAGTAGCAGAAACTACAGTTATGTTGACTCCCACTGCTAGGCCTAATGCCTACATTTAATAAGATTCAATTACTCTATGCTTGATACGCGGATAGAAGGGTAAGGCCTATCCTTATTTTTGGGATATGTAGATGGATAATCACCTGGCCAGTGGTTATAGTATGTAGAATAGTACAAAACGTTTAAGCTTGCCTTAATGGATGGTTTTAGGGTCGTCCAAAGGGGGTGTTGTGGGATTGTTTTTTTATTTTTCCATGATTATGTGATGACGATACATGATTCAATCACTTAAGTTCAATTCAATGTGATTTTTGCTTACTCATGATCCTGTGATGTATACGTGGCTGTCTTTTGTTTACTCATAATGTACACATATCTGATTTTCTGGGTCACAGTGTTTTTGTCCTTGCTCTTGTTTTTATGCTTTTCTCTTATCTTAGCCTTGGGGATTATCTATATTGTCTTTATGTGTTTCTTCTCCACACACACACACACACACACACACACAGATATAAAAGTCGACTGTTTCCAATGTATGTTTAGACTATAGAGTGCCCAGGTTGTCTTCTGTGCTTACAATAAACCATGTCTTTGACTATACACTGGCTCTCAGTCTCCTGATTCTTCAGTCATCTTACTTCTGGTGAAACTGCGGTAATTCTGACAATCTAGACAGATTTACAGCAAAATACAACACAGATGGCATTTCCTTTCATTAGTGACATGCAGAAATGTTCTACACTGAAAAGCAAAACCACTGCATTTTCACAAGTGCACTTACATCACTTGATCTCTTCAATGAGAAACAATCAACAGAAGATTGCATTTTTAAAGAATTAAATGCTGACTGTGTCTAAAGTGAATGTAACTTCCTGTTGCACTGCATTTCATCATTCTTTCATCAGTGTCTTGCAGTTGTGCCACACTGAAATGCAATCAATGTCCATTCACAGCACTAAACCATACTCAGGGGCATGGTTGTAAATGCCCTTCATAGTTTCTTATTGGCTCAGTGTTGTCTTTAGTCCTCCTGTATTGACTGTTAAAAAAATAGTAATCATCAAGCTTGTCAGCATTTCTAATAAAAATAATAAATGTGTTAAACTGACTAGATATACTTACAGATCACATCAGGACCTAGGAGTTATGTTATTATATTTCTTTACAACTGACATGACATTGCAAACCAGAAAGTTGCAATTGAAGAAAATTAGTCTTTATGACAGCTGATGCTTATTAGAATAAGCTTTTATAAATTGTTATGGAGGTTTATAGCAGTAAAGCATTTCAGTAGGTGTTGCATAGGGCTATAAAAACTACCTTTAAGGAAAGTGTTAACACTATTTATGGTACCAAATTCTTACATTAGTGACTCCATGCTGTTAAGACTAAGAAGCACTTGAAAATGTTGTTGCTGTTCCTCTTTTAGTTGCTCCCGTAAGGGGATGCCACAGCAGATCAGTGGTCCACGTATTTGATTTGGCACAGTTTTTACACTGGATGCCCTTCCTGATGCAACCCTCCCCAATTTTATCTGGGCTTGGGACCGGCACTGACAGTGCGCTGTTGCATGCAATCCCAGTCACTGGGGTTGGTTCCCTGGCTGGGAATTGAACCTGGCCCACAGCAGTGAGAGCACTGTGGTCTAACCACTAGTCCTACAGAAACCCCAAGAAGCACTTGAAAATAATAAAATAAAAAGACCTTGCCTCTACTACACACAGCACAAATAAATTAGCATCACTCTTTGCTGGTATTTTCAGTCAGAATCTGGCTCTCTTTAGCATTCATGCCTGTATCAAAACTGTACCATTTTCCTGGAACTCATAAACCCAATCATTCCAGGTCTAAATAACTCACACTAAATTTACTCCCCATTAAGACCTTAGAGAGTCTTTTGCTTGCAAACCAAAATGGAACCATGAAAGGCTGATGGAGACAGGTACAGACAAATCCTTCAGAAAAAAAGCTTTTGATGTCATTGAATTTCAATGGCGTAGCTGATCACAGTTCGACTGATGGCTGACACTGACATGGCCTACACGGCTGTAGCACCACCACAGAGCCTTAGAGCTATACAAGCATCAGAGAAAGAGAGCACAAGGGTTGAGCAGCCCCTAGAGCAGAGCAGAGCAAACCTCCCTGACACTGATGAACGCATCAGACATGTCACAAGTGATCCGGGGCTGAACTCAATCCACGGCCAGTGGACACACGTCACATATTGGAAGATCAAGGCCAAGGGAAATCCGCCACTCAGACATGGGTCTGAAATCACATTCACAACCGGAAACAAGCTACAAGTAAGGAAAGAAGGAAAGAAAGCTGGTGTAAGAAGCAACAGCACAGCATAGCCTCAGAATTGTCTAACAGATAATTAAATTATCTGATAGATAATTCTGCCTGTCACACATTCTTCACATTTCATTAACTTTGAAATCTCAGATAGATAAGTGAAAATGTTTGAAAATAGCAATAGCTCTTTCTAACCAAACTGTTTGTGCCTGGCTCCATCTGTCAGTCGATTACTGACTGCCTTATGGACAGGAAACAAATCCTCATCATTCCCGTACTTAATGGTGCCAAGTGTGCTTACTGACATAGCTTCTGCAGTCTCAACAATCTGGAGCGAAAGACTCCAAAATCTGTCCTGTAAAGCCGCATCTCTGCTTTCTCTAATTACTAATGGCTCAGCTGTCACCACAAATCATGATTTTCCATCACTCACTCCTGATTCTGCACACCCATTCAGACATAAGATCCATCATAAAGAAAGTGCAGCAGAGCATGTAGCGCCTGTGGCAGCTCATACAATTCAGACAACAAAAAAGTTTGTGTGTTAATGGTGCATTGCTTCTCAGATGTTTATCCCAACATGTATTAAATAGCAACGGATTAGTGGATTTTTTGATTTGCAGAAGAAATTACTGGCTATGATCTGCCATATTTCTAGGACCAGTCTAACAACGCATGCAAGAAGAAAAGATGTCAAGACACCGGCAGATTACTATTGCATCCTGTCAACAGTATTTGCCAAAGATATATAAAAAAAGAGAACAAACAAGCAGGAAAGAGATAGATAGAGAGAGAGATAACTGCAGGTTACTATTACATGATGTCAACTGCATTTGCACTTCTCCCAGGAATGGAAGGAAGAAAAACGAATGAAAGAATGAAAGAAAGAACGAACTGCAGATTATTATTACATTATGTCAACTGCATTTGCACTTCTCCCAGGAACAGAAGGAGGGAAGAATGGAAGGAAGGCATGCACAATTGCTATTTTCATACCCAACATAATAACTGGCCATTTTAACTGGCATTTTTCTCAGGATGAATATTACTGAATGTTACTGAAGAGTGCTGATTATTACTGAAGAGTGTTGAAGAGGTTAACAGTTAGTCTCATCTTTATAAAATTAGATCTGTTTCCCAAGAGATCAGATCGGAGTGACACATTGCACAAAGTGAGCTGTATAATGATAAGAAATTCTGGAAGTGAGTAGTGAGAAAGCTCATTAAGGTAATTTCACACTAAATCTGTAGAAAAGTGAAATTTGAATATAAAATGGATTTCATATACAGATTTTCACTTGGATACATTCTGAATTGGATACGTTTTTAATAACAGACACTGTATAAAGGGCATAGTTTGTAAAGGGCACATTGTTACTGCAAAGACAACAGTGGAAAAATTCTAAATTTGGTTTTTATGCCTATGAAATATTTTGACACCTCTATTTTAATAAACCATTAATATACAAGGTGTCCCAAAAGTCTCCATAAATAGGGGATTATGTCTGCCAGCACCACGCTGGTTGTGCTTTTTCAGTGGATGTTCATGGACATCCACTTCTCGGTTGATCCGCAACACTTCCAGTCTTTTTGAATTTGTTAATCATTTTGGCACCAGCGTTGTGTGTGTGATGTGCTTTCCATATTTCCTGTTCAACCTTGTTACAGCTTCCTGGTCCAGCCATGAGAATGATTTCAGTATGTTCTTCTTTTGTCAAAGGCATTCTTAAAGGCTTCCTTCAATAATAAATATAATATAAACTGAGTATGAAAAATTTTGGAAGACATTTTGCTAAAAAGTATTAATTTTCCCTGTGTATGGAAACTTTTGGGACACCCTGTATTTTAACAAAATTACATGGAAAAAATGTTTATTTACTCTGTAACCTTGCCTTGGTGCCTGCCTGTAAAAATCAGGTTGGGTATGAACCCAGTTTAACAAGAGCTGTGGCAAAAAAAAAAAAACAGTCTTAAAAGACGTCTAAAGCCCTGCTATGCATTATTTCCTCACAGAGTGAACACCAAGTTTTGTTCAAACTACTGGACAGTTAGGCTACATAAGCCATAAGCAGTAAGACATGAGCCTAGTGAAATTACTTTGTAACCAGTTACTGACAGCCGTCAAAATGTCAGTGATGATCCTGCGCCGCAGTCAGTATGAAATCTTTACATGCAGTTTTCTCCTCCTTTTCTCTTGCGGAGGTAACCAGACTTTAAAATGTTATCACTTGTGATTGAGATATGTGCAAAAGGGAAACGCATTTCAGTTCAGCAGAACTATACATAGTAGAAAATGTAAAACGTTCACTTTGTGAAGGGTTTCCAAGGCCACCGTTGCTATTTATTTATTTATTTGTTTGTATACTGGCTGACACTTTTATCCAAAGTGACTTACAATTAAGAAGATACAAATGAGCACTTGAGGATTAAGAGCCAAATCGTGACTGCTTAGCAGAACCAGGATTTGAACTCACAACTTTCCAATCAGCACTAACCACTGAGTCACCACTGAGTCACAGATATAAAGAACTAGGTGTGGTGTTGTCATTTTGATCTCTAATGAACAAACCAGAGGTGACAGTGGCAAGGAAAAACATCCTGAGGTGACATTAAGAAGAAAGCTTGAGAGGAACCAGACTCAAAATGGAACCTATCCTCTTCTGGATGTCACCGGATAGTGAGATTATAAACCATTACAGTATACAGGTGTTGAAGAGTAAAGACCAACAGTAGTGAGTGTGTTTACAGGATGTTCAGATGAGCAGATTGTGAATAAGAGTTCTGGGGTGAGCACAGGACAGTGTTTATGATCACATCAGCAGCTCTTAGGTACAAATCTACAGAATCCAGGTGAGATTTTTCTGTTTGGGGGAAATCTTTAGGGTATACATGTGGAACCATCTACAACAGCGGAAAGTGAGTCACAAGTTCTGAAAGCTCCAAAGTCTTGTGTCTCTTGTCACTATTTCCCATTGTTTTACTTTTTCCTACTCTGTTATTGTTCACCTTCCTCTGTTCGTTTCACTGTGTACTTTTGCACAGTTGCATCCAAACCCACATGCATCATCATGTCACAGGCAATTTGGAGCAGAAGCAGTCAGAGAGAAAGAAAACAATTGACCTCCACAAAGTATGTTCATGACTCATCAGTTCTAAGAGGAAAAAGATGTGTTTCTTGCACAGTGTATATCAGAAACACAACATTTCTTGTATTATATTTATATACACTGACATCTGATCTCTCCAAAGCACAGCTGTTTTAACTGGGTTCTTTATACTACAAGATTTCTCTGGGTTTCTTAATGGATACTGCACATGCCATACCCATGATCCCTCTCTTTCTTCTCTCTGCACTAGGATAGGTCTTGCCTGCAGACAGTATTAACTATCGCTAATCCAGTGAAACAGATCTATCCAAAATCAATCACATCCTGTGCTTGAGGATCCTCCCTCACAGAATACAGTGGACAAATCAGTAGCCCAGGCACCTTGGACAAGTCTGCATCCAGGAGTTTAAGAACCAGAAAAAGGAAGGAAAAAAAACCTACTCCTTTATTGACTTGCAAAAAAAACTTTTCCTTTTGTGTGTGTTTAAATGTAATGCACTACATAGATGCTGTAACTACAGCAATACTTGTTTATAATCCTACTGCCTGCTGCACTACACACATCATCAGACATGAGTCTGTCTATCATTACAATTATTTTTACTAGCTGGGTTAATTGGATGACAAACTGGATGATGTCTTTTTCCAAACCGGCAAAACTGCAGTGTAAAATCGATATATAACTCTCCTGTTTCACCACACGCAGTCACCTCAAACATACTGAGTCAAAATAAACATGCTAGCCAGACACAAATACATGTGGTAGCTAAAACATTGGCCAATAACTTGCTGACTTTTTGTCAAGGGCACAAACACAACATGCTACATGATCATACACTCGTTTGTTTGTCTGTATTAATGCACTTAACTAGCTAACTAGCAAGCCATACGTTATTACACAATGTTAGCTACCACATTTCAGTTATGATTTATCACTCATGATCGTGGAGGTTGGTGTTTTAACCACTGCTCCAACTCCCAATCCAGTCCATACACTATCCCTCTCTCACTCACCTGAACTCGAGCACACCTGCTTTCTGTTTGCTCGGTGTATTTAAGATCACATATCCACACAGTTCTTTGAAAGTTGTGGTAATTTCATTCTGATTTGCAATTCTACAATTTGCATTTTCCATGTTTGTATTGCTGGTGTTGACCTTTATCTCCTTTCTGTTTTTGATCCATCTTTTATTTCCCCTTGTATTATACTGTTTGTATGATCGATTGACCTATGAACCTCTGAGTTCGTGACAGATTTCCTGTAGACTTCAGTAAAATATTTGAAATTCAGACCAGGATTTCTGACAGCAAATTCCAGTCTCTATGATTTGCTCACCTGATAGAAAGTTAATTACTGCATTAAATCTCATCATATCAAGGATACATATAAGCAATTAATGTTATGTTAAGTGATAAGTGTAGTTTTTGCTGGACCATCTTCTGAGAAATTGTTCGCTTCACCATAGCGATCATGGAAAAACAATGAAAATTGAGAAGCATCAGCAATACATTAATTTTTTCCCCATCCAATATTTTCAAAACTATACATCTCCCTTTTCAATAGTCTGTCCAATCTCTCTACTGTCCAATAAGCAGACTACTTGTTTGTAAGAAATAAGAACCAATTGTAGTGCAGGAGTTGGATATAATTGCAGTCCAAGAGGGAACCATTTTTTTAGAATAAGGGTTGGAAACATATATTGTCATGTCAGAGCTTCTTTGTGTTTATCAAGGGATTTCTAAATGGGCTAGCAGGGATAAACTCTCCATCTCTGTCAAGGAATATCAATCAAATAAGACAATGTGGATGTTTTCTCATTGTCTTTTATGCTGTTAACAAATGACGTCAGTTTTTGTGGAACCAAAACCAGCAGCATCATCAACTATCATGAGTAAAAATACCCAGAATGGTATGAAGAGGCCCATCTGCTTCAACGTTTTAACATATTGTTTCATATGAGATGCTTTTCCGCTCACCACGGTTGTAAAGAGTGATTAATTAAGTTACTATAACCTTCCTGTTAGCTTGAACCAGTTCGACCATTCGCCTCTGACCTTCCTCACCAAGAAGTTTCCACCCAGAGAACCATCATTCACTGGAGGTTTTTTAAACACAACATCAGTGGGACATAAATGGCAATCGTGAAATCATCCTTAGAGCAGAGCAAAACGTTGGTTAAAAGATCAATCTTGATTTCCTGGCCTCGAACCTGTTGACTTCAAACCTGATAACATGCAATTTCAGTTACACAGTTCCTTGTGTGTATGAGGGTTGTTATTTTCAGGGTCACACTGAAAGAATCAATCAGATAAATAACTTAAGGAACTCATTTATTGCTGAGAGTTTGTTTCATGCTCTGTTTCTTTCTTTTTCCAATATTCCTGCATTGATCTCCTTGGATTTATATCTTCCTCTCCCTCTTTCTTTTTCAGGTGGCCTTTCTGCACTTTCTAAGTAATTAAGGCTTAAAGGAATATCTGACTGGAATATTGGCTTTTTAAACCACTGGAATTGATGCTATGTTTAAATCCAATTCATATCTAAAAGGTCATGAAAGACATTCCGACAGATTTAAAGTGAAATATGAAATGATCTTTATACACATTCTCACAATTCAGCTCATGACTTCCTTCTCTTAATATACTCTTCACACAACATCTGCTTTGTGTGTGCGCGAATCCAATTTTATCTCATTTTGAGAGCATCTCAGAAACAATTACACACCTTTAAAAAGTGAGAACAGATGGAATTTCCAATTATGCAAATAAAGTAGTGAGAAATGTGCTATACTGTGCTGCGAGTGCTTGCAAAACTGTAGGTGAAACCAGCTGAAAGTTTGGAGAGTGCAGCTGTGTCCTTTATGACTTTATGACTTCCTTAGCAGCAAGAACCCCTACTGCTTATCCTGAAGAGCCCTTAACCCTGAGAACCACTTTTACTGGAATATATATTGCAAGAGATTGAGATAGAAAAATTGGGATTATCAAGTGGATAATATCATTATATCAGAAATGTGTGTGTCATGGTGACCTTGTAAAGACTAGCTTGTATCTAGAGAGTGCATTAGTGTTATAGCTTGTTGATCATCTTGATGGCTTGACGGCTTGGTCCCTGATTCTTGTGGTATTGATTATTGACTTTTCTGTACCAGATAAAAGACGAGATAACAGTGTATGTGGAAGGTGAATGGCATCTGACAGACGAGCTGCATTAGAGATATCGTGCATTAGAGATCTCTTGCATTGTGAAGAGTTGTGCTTTAATGATTCTCCGAGCTGTTTACACCACCTACTGTAGAGCATCCCGATCTGTACTGTGCATCTTTAGTACCAGATTGTCAGCCTTTCCTCAGTCATCTCTGAAAGAAAAGGTACTGATGATCTTTTTAAAAGGTACTGATGATGTGTATTGTCTGTTTGAGGAATCTAAAACTACTGAACCATTCCATAGCATCCTCTCCATTGCAGAAGTGCCAACATTGCTAAAAAAAAATCCTAGCAAATTGCAAATAAGTAAGTGAATAAATAAATTACTACAAATCCCTCGCATCTGTCAGTGGATGAGATGGCTAATTGTCTTTCTTAGACATGTGCCAAACAACAGTTAGAAGACACTGAGGCAAAAGTCACTGCTTAATGATAGCAGTTTTTCCATTTTTTTCAGCCAAAGAGAACAGAATGGTTCTTTCTTGTTTTCTATTGGCACATAAAACAGAAGCTTGTAAATTTACAGGTCAATGTTTACCATCACACAGTAAATCACACGAAGCAAAAGCAACCACTCCAGACACAAAAGCATCTTTTTTTGCCCCACATCCTTTCCTCTTCGGTAAATTACATTTTCTGCTGTGTGAGTTTTGTTTGTATTTGGTCTGACTGTTGGTTTAGTTAAGAAAGCAGAAAAGTAAGGGGTCAAAAATCGTAAATGTGGATCAGCCCTAGAATGGTATTGTCGTCAGAGTTCCTTGTGTGGTTCTAATGTTATACAGCAATGTCTGTTTTCCCATGTGGTGGAATATACTGTATATGGCAGCCATAAAACCAGCAAAAAAACTCTCTCTGTAAATAAAATAGTCAGAGCTTGATTAATAAGCACTCCAAATCTGATGAGCAGAACCACGAGAAAAAAAAAAACATCTCTTTTTTCTTCTTCTTGCACTGAATCACTGTTTCTGAAAAAAAAATATAAAGCAAAACAAAGCAAAGTATCTCTCTGAAATGTTAGTCTTGCTCTCATACCCTCCAGTTTATTGTCCAGTAGCTGTACATCAACCAGAAAAAAGCTAGGCAAAGCTAGCTGGTTGCCATGGCGATTCGCCCTTACCTGAATGCCTGGTGCCATATTGCATGTTCAGTAATATTAATGCTATTTCTATTAAAATGAAATGTAATACTATTTACAAGATTATAATATACTTTACACTCTTATTACTAAAGTACACACATACAGTCTTAGACAATTTAGAAACATGGGGTTTTCAAGGGTTTCTTAATAGTGTGTGCACTTACTAGCCACTTTATTATACGCTCCTACCTTGTTTGGTGTTAAATTCAGTTCAGTTTTATTTCTAAAGCAGTTTAAACAATAGACTTTGTCACAAAAATCCAGCTGTAGATTTAGTTCTCTAATGAACAATTCATAGGCGATGCTGGTGACAAAAATTCCCTGAGACAACATGAGGAAGAAACCTTGAAACTCAAAATGGAGGCCATTCTCTTCTGACTGACCGGATAGTCTGATTAGAAATCATTACAGTATACATGTGTAGAGTAAAACAAAGCGTACTGAGTGTGTTTACAGGATGTTACAGTATGAGCAGATTATGAATGAGTCACATGGACAGTCCTACAATATTCACTTAAGCTTATCCACTGAAGCAAGGGTGAAATTTGGACATAAACTGTTTTTGGGACTTGCAAATCTTTAGGCTATGTGAGGCTAAAGCTCTTCTTTATTTTATGCACAGTTAGTAATTGTCTTTTCTCCTTGATCAGTGTCAGATTCTGACCACAGCAGTGCTCTCTAGCTGGGGATTATTATTGGTGAACTGTCTCTCAACCCAGCACTGATACTGAGGTGTCCAGCACTGCTGCTGATTCTTGGTTCTTGCTGGTGCAGCCAGCATACATTATTAAATATTTATCAAACTAAATAGAACCTAAATGTTTTGTGAATATTGTTGTGTGTATTTTTGCAGTACTTTGTCCAGCAGGCAATTATTATGACACAATGTTTCTTCTTTAAAGTATTCCTTTGAGGATTATATATGAGTTTTAGGGCTGTCAGTAGATGATTTTCACTTACTTTGCTTACATCCAGGTCACTAGGAGCATTCACTATTTCCTGCATCAATCAATATTTAGAGTTGCAGTGAAAGTCCTGCGTAATAGTTTTTTTTTTTTTTTTGTCATTGCCCATAAATGATGTCTCTGTGATGCACCTTTCTTTGTAGCTCGGCACGAAGTTCTAAGTTTGGGGTAGACTGTGTAGTCAGTCGGTAGGTGATCATAACAATAATAATAATAATAATAATAATAATAATAAACAAGAATAAAGAAACACCAACTTCAACATTAAAGAACACAACTTCAAAAGTGAGTTATGCCAGTACTTATACATTCCTAAAAACAAGCAAATGCTGGAAGCACGAAGTCCGAACTTCCGTCATTTACGTCATTACGTCTTTTTCGACCTCCTTGTGTTTGAGCTACAAAGCAAAACAGTGAACTATATATTCAGTGTTATAGATTTAACAAGTGAATATGTCTGCATGTTGAATGATCTAAAGTAAATATTAGTATACACAGTATTCTGTAACTCATTTAAAAGTGAAGATGTACTGCTGTGTTTAGTGTTGATGCTGCGAGCAGCCACGGTGATTTGATGTCCCTTGCTGAACTCAGGGTTGAAGAGACTTTCCCAAGTTTCTGAGTAGTAAATTCTGTGTTTGTGTTAAATTTAGTGTGGGAGTTTTAGTTGAATGATAAAATGAAATGTATTACTCTGGAGGGATTATCTTATTAGTGAAGTACACATTCAGACAATGTAGAACCATTAAAGGGGTCTTTAATTCCCCAATTCTGAACCATTGAAAAACTCAGTTTCTAGTAGTGTAGACACTGATCCCTTGCACAAGGTAAGTAACTAAGTGACAATGTGGCTTGTATTTAATTTGAGAAATTTGGGATAAATAGCCAGTATGCAATTGCTTAAAATGTGGTGTATTTTCCGGTACATACCATATAGCCCTTTATTGGATATTCAAGTACATAATAAGTTACGTGAAAACTGCTTACTCATATGTATTGGGAAAATATTTGTAATTACCACATATTTACTTTATACATTACATGCAAATTTCCCTAAGTACAAGCTACTTAGTACGTACAGTACGTACCTATTACATACTAGCTACTTATAACATTCTTACCTATTAATTATTAGTTACTTACTGTATTGCAAATACAATCATATATTAATTAACTTAAATATTAATGTATTAATGATGTAGTAATCTGCTTCCCACTGATCCCTTTGAAATGTTTTAATCAATGACAAATTCTCTTTGCCAGTTTGTAAAAAATGTTAATTATGTGTGAATAAACAGGTTGAATTTGAGGAAATGTGTAAATATTAATAATAAAAAAAGCACATCAAAATAGTACTCTTAGCAGTTACACTATATGATTAACCTTTTTTCCCCAATAGTGCTGTCCCAAGGTTGGACTGCTGTGACCGCTGTCCCAATTCCTGCCTGCTGCATGATTTCCTTTTTACTACACAAAGGGATTGCAGAGGAGAACCCCTTTAGATAGCTAAAAAACCCTTGGGGAACCCTTAAGGATCTGCTGCTCTACCGCAACCATTTTTGTTTTCTCTGGTGTGTGTGTGTGTGTGAGAGAGAGAGAGAGAGATGGAAACAGATCTCATATATATGTAAATTGCTTTCGAAAAATTGAAGAAATACAATTTTGCTTTCCAACAGTACAGAGAGAACTATATCAAAAGTGCTTTTAGCAAGTGGTGTGTACAGAGTTACACTTCCTCCTGCTGCAAAATATCAGCATTAATGATGATAAAGAAAGAACATAATAGTAAAATTTAAACAAACAAACAAACAAATAAATAAATAAATAAACATTTGGGAGTGTGCTGTTATAGGGAAATAATTCAAGATATGGTAGTGTGATGCAGCACGACGCAAAGTGGAGTTGCTGTTAATATCCTGAAGATGGATTATTTTCCTATAACAACACTACCAAAAGTGTTTTATTCCTCTTATACCACAGCGATTTACCAGTGATTACAATTATTCATTTATTAAAAGCAACACATTGTACTTTCTGACTGTTTATAATCAGATTTAATGTTATGGAATGTCCTCAAGACAGGCTTGGTCCTGTTGTCACTTATTACACAGATGAAACAGTCGTTCCTTCAGCAGGATCTCTTCTCTCTTAATAAGTTAATAAGATGAACAAAAAAGCAGCTTGTCATGTTACTGAGAAACTGTTACCAACTGTGTTACAAAGCACTGACACTGGAGACTCCTTCCATGAATGTTCTATAAACATCTCTTCACCATATCAATGATTCTACATTTTTTCTTTGTTCAATAACAACATTTGTTATTAATATTAGATTATGTGGAGCGTACGCGATATGAATATGAATCCCGCTGTGTAAGTTGTTACTATAGAAACGATAACGTATTAGAACAAGTGTATAAAGAAGTTGCACTATTGTCAGAGCTGCTGTTTGAGGAAATTAATCCACAACTTCTGAGTTGAGAATTTAACAGCTCAGTGGTATAAATTGCTCTAAAGTGCCTCCAGGCCTGTCAGATTATCATAATCTTTCTATCATTATAGCAATCACACACTGCTAGCAAGCATCATTTTGAACCTTTTTATGGTTTTATTATCATAATGCTATGATGTTATTGTGAAACTGTGCACTTCAGCAATTCAAACCTAAAGTGTGGGTTTTTGTAAAGTTTATGATGGGAAATATTAGCTGTATATTATAGCAGATCTACTATTAATAGGTAGATGATTATTTGTATATTCCTGGAAATAGGTTGATTGCAATTTAAAATAAAATGTTGGGAATAAAATGAAATATGACTTGCTTTCTCTATTATTTTAAGATTATTTTAGTAGTGTAGTGAAAGCACAGATATAAATTGAGTGATTACGCTAGAGATGGATCATAGAGTTACATGACCGACAGATTGAGTGTGTTATGAGGACTGACATTATTAAAAAAAATTAAAAGTATTTCCTGGAGTTGTATTTGAATTATTCCCAATTCTATACCAAAAGCAGCTAAAGAGTTTTCTGTAGCTGCAAGGCTTTAGTGTTATTAAGTCTAACCTGCAATGCATTGTGAGTATTTTCATACATGACTGCAAAATGGCAAAACTCTCATAATCTCATCTTGCTGGTGATGAAGATAATCAACAAGCAGTTAAGTAGTTTTTATGTTAATTGTATTTTTTTAACAGACAAATGTAAATAAATATATTTTTAATATTTTCTTATTTCTTGTTTGTTTGTTTGTTTGATGGCTAAAATGGTAAAATTGCTGCTCGATATCTTCCCCTCTTGTTATTTCACATGTAGCAGGAAATCTTTTTTTCTTTATACTTTTTTCTATAATCCCATAATCACTTTTTTTTTCATTTTTATACACTAGGTGGTGGAGGCATTATGATTTCAAGTTGTTTGTCCATTCATGCATCTATCCATGCGTATGTCTAACTGTCTGTCTTTGTGTCCGTCCATGATTCTCTTTAACATGATATCGCAACAATGAGTGGATGAATGATTGTATTATATTTATAGAAATATCATCGTAACCAGCATATGAACTGATTCCATTTTGGAATTTATTCAAACAGGGTTAAGGTCACAGCAAGGTCAAATGTCTGAAGTACGTTTTCTTCCATAGCTTTCGTCCTGTTTGAAATGTATTTCAAGGGGATTTGAGGCATAAAAATTAGTAACAAGAAGGACTAGCCTTGTCAACGGAGGCTTCACCGAGTTCTTCGAGAAGTCTAGCTTGTCTTTACAGATGGTGAAAATAAAATAGAGTACAAAGTAAATGTATAAAGACTGAATCATTTCTCCAGTGAGTTTGAAATAAATGCAGGTCAGCTCTGAAAGTGTCTTTACCGAACCTGGTGTCAGCAAAAATATCTCACTTGATTAAGGCGTTGCTGTATACTTGAGGTGATAAAATCAGTCTTTAGCACAGCTGACACCTTTTGGAATAAGGTACATATATATATATATATACTAACTAGCTCTTAACACATGACCTTCCCTCTCACCAAAGTTCATTTTTCGAGTATCAGCTGCCCCTTATGGTCAAAACTGGTACAACATGTCGGATTAATAAATTGCTAGAATTGTTACATTTTATTTTCATCACATCTTAGGAAATATAATAAATAATAAAAAACAAAACAAAAAAAAGACAATTTGTGGTTTTTTTTGTCTCATTAACTTCAAGATAAAGAAAAAAGAGAAGATGGTGAAGGTGGTTTATAGCTGCTATAGCATAAGTGATAACAGGAACTTGTTTCACACACATTCCACAAAACTAAACGTAAGAAAATAAATAAATGGCTGTGGAATAATAAGAGGAATAAAACATTTCAGGGCATGTCAAATGAATAACTTTGGGGTGATACCAGTATATCTGCTTCATCACACTGCCATGGTTGACTGCCATGGCACGCCCATCAAGTGTGTTATGCCAGGCATCTTCTTTCCCTCTGAATGCCATCTTAAGCTAATGTTTCTGAGCTCCTTCTATACATTTCCCTGATTTCTGTCTAACCCTATGTGTTTCATAATGTTGCATCAAGCAAGAATGATGATGCTTGCAAGACAGTCTGGAGACTCAGAGCGTACATTTTCAGCCATTCCTGTATTGACGAAGTGGGAAAAAAATGACCATGATGTGTGCATTATATCATTAGGCAGTGATCTACTGCTGGGATCCAGTGATCTACACAGAGACAGCTCCGTTTCAATGAAGCAATCGGTTTTAGATTTAGTGTTAACATTTATCTTATGGCAAGAACATGGTATGCTGGTGATGCATTGTGCTGGATCCTCCAAGGGGCCAATTACGACAGCGAAGAAGAGTGGTTACTACACTTCCAGCTCAGAGGCCATGTTTGAACAATGTAAATATTGATTTAACACATTATCAGCTAAGAAGCGTAGGTACAAGTCAGGGGGAGAAACAAATGCTCAATATTCAACATGTGTTTTCAGCGAGGCTGTTGTGTGAATAGGAAATCTGTGCTGTATAATTGATCCAGGGAGTAAACTAATGAATCCAAACCAAACATATTGTTTTTGTCTATGAAAAAGAAAAGGTTTTACTTGACCCTGCATTATAAGACTGAACATACAACAGCTGATGTCATTATGTGATCATGAGTTGTAATTGCAGATCATTACCAATGACATAGCCATGCAATCATTATCCATAAATGCCATGACAGCTGCTAATGTTGGTTTCTATTTATTTATTTACTTTTTTGGGTATCTGTCAAAAAATAATATATTGCACCCTGACTGTGTGAGCAAGGATTTATCAGGGGAGCTAGTCCAGGAACATATTAAAAAAAAATCTAAAGCAGTGGTTTGGGGTCAGGGGTCTGTGAAGCATAGCCAGGAGGTCAGTCTATTTGTGTGTATGTGTTATAATTATCACCAGCATTATCAAAGTTATGTAAATAATATCAACCTAATATGTTTTGTTGGTGGAAAGTTCAAGAACAAAAAGCTTTTTACACATTTAAATAACGAGCCTAATATTTGTTCAGTTAGACTATGTGAAGTTTGGTTTTCTCATTTAGAGGCTGTAAATAAATAAATAAATAAATAAATAGAACCTGAGAAGTTAACAAGACAAAAAAAATGCAGCAAAAGCAAAGTGCAAAGCTCTCTATCCTGCAAACTTTCCCATGTCGGAAAACTTCAGCCTAACCTCTGACTGTTACAAAGCGCTGACACTGGAGACCCCCCCATAAATGTTAAATATTGTACTTTTTTTAACTGTTTCTGTCACGTGTCCTCAATACAAGTTCCAGCAAATGAGTTGTTACTATAGAAACATGAGCACATTAATATAAACCTGTGAATTGCAGCTGCACTACTGTCAGAGGTGTTGTTATATAAAATTAAAAAAAAAAAAAAACATATTAAAAACCTTTTGACCAATTACAATCAAGAATTCACCAACATGATGGTATAAAACATAATAATTACTGTGGGTTAATGAGAAAAAAAATGAGAGTAGCAATCCAGAACCTGTAATGTCACTGAATGAGTTTGAAACATTTGTTAATTCTTCAGTGTTTAGCGTTATAAGCTTAATGTGCTATAAAGTCCCAGCATAGGTGCCCTTCAGATAGCATGTTACAAAAAAAGTCACTCTTTGTTGTTTAAACCATGAGAATGGGTTTGCTGCCAATGAAGGAATTCAGTTATTATCTTAGTCCAATCTCATGAAATATTCTCCTTCGGGCCATGGCTGTTCCTGTAAAGGTGCCAAACGACCCACATGTCAACATCTATGACCTCACATGGGCTTTCAGTTTTATTCAATCTGGATATCTCCAAATGTCACCACTGACATCTGCACAACAAGAATCACCTCAGCCAATCAGAGCCGGAAGATAAATGTCGTTCTTTCATGAGAGAAAGTATATATCTAATATCTACAGCATCCATAACTTTCGCAGGTCCTGATAGCCCGGCACATGGCTCTATTGCCTCGGCTCATCTGGGAAAGCTGACAATTTTTCTTTCTAGGCTGGAATGGAAGGAAGGAAAGCAGGAGCCAGAGGAAAGCAGATGGGCAATATTTATCTTCGTCTGAAAGTGGATTGAGCTCAAATATTGGGGGTAATTTTAACCTCGGGAGATATCATCAGGGAGCTGCCACACGATGTTTGGACCTCCATGGCCTGTCTGCTTGAATACAGTTTATTATAGCTGTAAAATAGAGACAGCTATAAATACTATATTCATAAATACTATCACATTTTTAGCTTTTGACTTAAGATCTGATCTACATTTGTTTAGGCTAAAATTCATATCTGCTAAAACCAACCATTAATTGGCTGTGATTATTTATGCATACTACTTATAATATACCCAAAATAAGTAGGCAGGATGCAGTGGAAAAAAAAAATGGATATTTTCCACCAAAAATACATTCATGGATCACAATTTTACTCCGAGGTTATATTTGTATATACTGGATATTTGTATATCTATATTATTCTGTATCCTACAATGCAACGTAGATCTTTAATAACAAATAAATAAATAGACAAAAATAAAAATAGATAACTGAATTAAAAAAGGCCAACAGTGACGTTAAGCTTAAATGTCATCCAGTTGATCCAAATGTAATGTAACTTTTTAGTGTATTACGATTATTCATTCTTTTCAGTATGAACATACTCCTAGGTGAGTCCACAATTATTTTGTATTGATTAATTGATTTTTAAAGATTTTTTTCTATATTAAATCTAAGAAAAAATGCCATTTAGGCCATTTTTTTTAAAGAATGTCACGCAACAATATCTGATTTTCTAAGGTTTCTTTGCTGACTGTCTGCATTCTGCAAATCACACCGATGTTACAATGCAGAGTTCCTCTGCAAAATGCGTAAAGGTTGGCAGGTCTGCATTTGTAGAATCCATTATCCATTCAACCCTCCACTATAATTTATCTCATTTTGTGTCTCAGTACATGTAAAGAATGATATTTCTGAAAGTACCTGCATCCATAAGTACATTTGACTGACAGGAAGTCATTGTCGCATACGGCATACTATACCATATACTACTATGAGGAATTAATATATATTATATTGAGTATGTACTGCTGCAGTATGCAGTATACAAGTACACAAGTGCCATTATAAGCACAGCCATTGTGTGGAATTTAAAAAAAAAGAAAGTCATGTCCTCCTGGGAAATGTTTTGTTTGTACACACTGACCAAATGCCAGTCAATAAGCAGCTCCGAACCTATTATCCACCCTGAACTATTTACCACTCAACTCACCCCATTACCCAGGGCGCTCAATGGTGTTTGTCACTATAATACACTTAGCATTGCTTTCTATTAGAGCTATCGCGGATATCAACCTGTGACTCCTTATTGCAGGGCTGATGGCTACCGATAAACCCTCCATATTCCTCTCTTCTGTTTCGTTTACCTTGTTTGCACTCTGAATCCCCAACTGACCATGTGGATTCATTTTTTATGCTTATGTTTCTGAAATTTAAACAGGCTCTTTCTTGAAAATTTGACTGCCTCCCATGGCACAGCATGCCATCATCCCATGATACTGATTCAGCTTTTGAAAGAGTAATTCCGTAAGATTGCTGATGGAGAGAATGGGATAATAGCACAACTTGAGTCCTTGTCTCAATTTCAGACTCCAAGACACTGATATATTCTAAAAAGTAGAAAATAATAGTAATAATAATGAAAGAAATGATGATAAGCATCCAAAAATTGACCTAGACATATTAGTTTGGAAGCTGAAAATGAAATGCTTTGCATTCCTCACAGCCAAATAGAGACCTGTGGGGTTTTAAACAGGAGTTCAGGCCACACAATCTGGACTTCTAGAAAGAAAAAAAAGAAATGGTTGGGATTTTGAAATGTCTGATGCACTGGTGTTAGGGATGTAAACGAATGTGTACATTATTCAGATTGAACAGAAAATGTGTTCTAAACAGATACAAAAACAGATATGAATAGGAACAGCACTAGTATTATTATTATTATTATTTAGAAAAGCTTTCCAGAAAAGAAAAGAAAAGAAATCTTAAGATGTTAAGATGTTTTACTTTCATGCAGGCGTGAGTTAGAGGACAAAAGAACAAACTCATTAACCTGAACGTGCAGTGATGCTTTTACTGCTGGGCAGGGTAAATGAAATTAGGGTACTAGTTTGCTTACATTTTGGGAAACGGATCCAACTAAATTCGCCAAAGAATGGAAGAAAAGGGAAAAAAAAACCTTCCTGTTAGGTCATGCCTACTTAGGGTTTAAATCCGATTATGAATATTTGGAGCACTAAAGAGATACACACTCTGACATTGTCATTGCATTAAACCCATACACTTAATATAGAGAGAGCACACTGGTCACGTGATCACATTCTTAAATGTAGAGTCCTATAGCCCGATATCTCCAGATCACAACAACCTACGTGTCATGTTATAAACCTTAAAAAGAGCTCTTCAGCAGCTTTCAAACGAGATCAGCCTGGAGAATCTGTGATCTACGGTCTCGTTTTAGCCTTTGGATCTCTATATCCAGCTAAAACGAGACCTTCAGGTGCTGCCACAGAGCTCATTATGTTTTAATCAATCCTTTTCAAAGTCCTCAGATCATGCTGTTCTTGTTCCTTTTTCGGCTGCTCGCGTTAGGGGTTGCCACAGCGGATCATTGCCCCGTGTATTTGATTTGGCACAGTTTTTACGCCGGATGTCCTTCCTGACGCAACCCTCCCCAATTTTTATCCGGGCTTGGGACCGGCACTGAGAGAGCACTGTTGGCCTCAATGGCATAGGTTATCGTTTCTCATTTTGGACGCCATATTGGTAACAACATGACGGCAACAAATTGTCAAATAGACAACTGTGCAAGTGTGCTCTCTCTGTGTTTGAACTCTATGGTTACACCGCTAACAGGTATGGCACATTCTTGCTTCATTACTGTTATCAAACAGGCTAAATGAGTTTCTCTAAAACAACTGTTTGCTAATTGTACCAGCAACTACAACACCTTTGAGCAGGTTTTAATTGTGCAATCTGTGGTGCATTGCTTTTTTATGTCCTTTTTATTCCAACTTTAAAAAATTCAATTCTTCCACTGCATGATGTGATGCTGTATTATCTACCATCCTAATGGATTTCATTTCCCAACTAGGATACATCATCTCTTAAGCACTGCAGTAAACATGTTTATATCATCCATTCATAAAAGCCAAACAAAAGATGATTAAAACCTCTTAGAGGATGCAGAGGAAGAATAAGCTTCAGGCTGACAAATTCAGCTCCTCGAATTTGTAAAAAGCTCATCTGGCTGTTTTCCAGCTCAATTTTTTTTTGTAATTCAACTTTATATTATTCAACAATTATGACATAGTACATCACCACATCATATAATAAGCACTTTCACATATTCAGCCATTCGCCAAAATAAAAGGAATGCAATCAAAACAAAAAGACACAGAAATTAAACAGTTGTTGAACAGTCCTGCACATTTACCCCATTTTAATGTGCTGCCAGAAATTTTTTACCCCATTTTAATGTGCTGCCAGATGTTTTTTTTTTTCATTTCCGCTTCATTATGCAATCTCCCCAGCATGTTCTCATATGATCTATTTCAATCATCCCATCAATCCAATATTTAGGATCTTGGGTTTTGGGGCATTTCCATCTAATCCATTCTTTGTACCGCTTATCCTACACAGGGTTGTGGGGTAAACTGGAGCCTATCCCAGGGGGACTCTGGGCACAAGAGTACAGGGTTGTACCCTGGACTGGGTGCTAACCCACTGCAGGGCACAATTGCACACACACTCACAAACTATGGACAATTTGGAAATGCCAATCAGCCTACAACTTTAGATTGGGGGAGGAAACCAGAGTACCCAGAGGAAACCCCCGAAGCAAAGCAAGAACATGCAAACTCAACACACACACAGGACGGAGGTAGGAATTGAACCCCTAACCCCAGAGGTCCAAGGCAACAGTGGTAACCACTAAGCCACCAGGGGTATTCCCCGTTATGTAGAATCATCCTAGTAGCTGTAATACAATCAATCCTCATAAGGATAAATACATTTTTTGCCACACTGGTTACCACAGATGTATCTCCAAGAAGGGCCCAATTAAATCCCAGCCACTCTTCAAGTATTCCCAGAATTTTGCACCAGAATGGGTGAACATTCCCACATCATATGTAAGGAAGTGCCCTCCTCTTTGTTACACGTCCAACATAAATTGCTTCCAGCTATCTCCATCCTGTAGAGTCTAGATGGCGTCCAGTAATATGCATGTACTATTTTGAACTGGATGAAGTTTTCCCTTGCCTCTCTTATGTTCTTACCCATATTAGACAAAATATCCAGCCACTCATTGTCATTAATATTAATCCACAAATCTTTGTGCCATATCGTTTTCAAATTATTACAAGTGCTGCAGTTACACTGAGCATTGATCTGTAACACACAGAAGCCATCTGAGCTTCATGTGGCAACCTTAGATAAGCATACACAGGGTTATCATTTACACTGAAAATATCTTCAGATACTTCCAAAAATTCCCTTGATCCCTAGTGTTTTATTTTTTCAACAATTACAAATATGACAAGAAAATCCTATTCTCATACAAATCACTAATTGTAGTTATCCATTTGGGCTTCCATTGTTTCCAAAACACCACTGCTTTACCTATACAAAATTCAGTTTTATTCCAAAGTGATGCATATGATTTTATATAATGTGATATCCTGTAAAGTTTATGAATTTTGCTCCAGATATGCCCTGAATGCATTGTCACTGGTTTTGAATCCAATTGAACTCCAGAGCACTGTGAAAGAACATTGATGGGACGAAATTGTAAGGCCAATTTCTGTTCTGTCCTTACCCAGTCCAACTCAGACTCTGTCTCACCCCAGTGTTTAGCCAATTTGGCCATTTCAAAAGACAGATTATATATCCTCCCATCCCGTAATCCCAGGCCCCATCTGTTCCTCTGTTCCTGTTCCTTCATTTTTATCCAGGGTCTTTTTCCTTCCCATAGAAGGTCTTTGATAATTTTGTCATATCTTTTAAAGATAGAGTCTGGGATATTCAGAGCTATCATCATAGAGAATAGTTGAATTGAGAAGCAATAACCGTTTTAACAATATTCACCTTATCCCACAGCGGTAACTTCAGCTGACCCCGTTTATCCATGTTATGTTTAATCTTTATCAATAGTGGTTCATGCCCTTTGGAATCCATTTAAAACCCATTCAGGTCACCATGTATGAATGACATGTTCTAGATATTGGCATAAGCCTCAGATTTCTCCCAATTTATTGTGTATCCTAAAATTAGCAGGGTCAGTTACATCTTTTGTCCTTTTTAGGTATCAGTGTTATGAATGTTTCCATGAAAGCACTAGGTAAAACTTCAGATTCCAGTGCCTCTGAATAAACTTCTGTAAGGATTGGGGACACTATTTCAACATATTTTTTGTAATATTCAATTGGAAAGCCACCTGCCCCTGGCGATTTCCCAGATTTCATAGAGGCTATTGCAGCTTTGACCTCTTGTGTAATTGGAAGGTCTAAAAACTTGGATTGTAATAAATCTAATTTAGGCAAATCTATGTTAGAAAAGAATTGCTTCAATTTTCTCCATCTGGACTACATGAAGATGTATATATACATTCATAGAACCTCTGAAAAACCTCATTTATTTCCTTGGCTGATATCATAGTATCTCCTTTCTTAATCGCTGGAATAACATTAGCAGTGTTTTGTTCGTTTAATTATTTGGACAGAAGCCTGCCTGCTTTTTCACCTTCTTCATAAAAACCTGTCTGTAGTCTATATAGCACATATTCAGGTTTTTTTTATTTTATATATATATATATATATATATATATATATATATATATATATATATAATACACACACATATATATATATATATATGTATATATATATATATATATATATATATATATACGTATTTTGATAGAAATCATTAGAATAGAGTCTAGCCAATTCCTTCTCCAATGTACAAATTGTTGCTTCTAATTTCTTAACCTGGTCTCTTCCCTGCTTCTTCCTCCTAGCTGCCTGTGTGATCAGTTTCCCTCTTATGTATGCCTTCGAGGCCTCCCATACAGATGCCAAATTATCTGTGCTTCCCACATTCAAGTCAAAAAAGGAGGTCAGATCCTCAGCCAGTAATGTACTAAACCCTTCATCTTGTAGTAATGCAGTATTCAATCGCCACCTTCCCTTCCTGCCAGCTTCTGTATTCAAAGCAATATCCAATTCCACAGTTGCATGGTCTGATAACGCGATTGTACCAATTTTACAGTCTATTACCTGATCTATGATAGAGTTTGACACCAAGGAAAAAAAATCAATTCTTGAGTGAGATTTATGGCAATGAGAACATAATGAGTACTTGCTTTCTGTTGGGTTAACCAGCTGCCATATGTCAACCAATCCAATATCCTCTATTAGCATATGGCGGGCAGCCCTATCCCTTGGTATAGAAGGTCCCTGGTATTTACTTCTATCTATAGCCCTGTCCATAACCTAATTAAAGTCCCCTGCCAAGATTATTTGCAGCTCTTTGTCCCCAAGAATCTTGCTCACTCCGTTAATAAAATCTAGATCTGCTTTATTGGTGGCATATATATTGCATAATATCTCTTTAACTCCATTAATGAGGACTTCTGTACATATAATCCTGTACAACACTGCCTTAGTTTCCTTCAACATTATAAAATTCAGTTTATTGATTAGAATCATTATCCCATTTTGTTTGCTCGCAAATGATGAATGAAATGTATGCCCCACCCAGTCTTGTTTGAATTTGAGCATTTCATTTTCTTTCACGTGACTTTCCTACACAAAGGCAATGTCTACTTGCTTATGCTTGAGATATGACAGAACCTTTTGTCATTTAACTGGTCTTCCACAACCATGTTATAAACTTGATGTGACTACCCATTTTTAAGCCAAATGGATTGAACACTATCGTGCAAATTATCAAATGCGTTGGATGGCTGCACTCTATTGGGGAATGTGTGCCAGACTGTGACGTACTTTTATTCCATTTTAACAAACAACCGTTGAACATTTCAGACACAGAAACTATCTTCTGCAACACTATGTTATTCAACAAAAATGAACAAGCTACAGAAACACCCATCCCCAACCCGACAAAAGAAAAGAAAAAAAAGATGGAAACAACAAAGAGAGAACGGTCATACGAAACAGAAATTTATTCATTCAATCAATCCAAAATTCCCATCTGCAGAGAGCTGCGTCAGCTATACAGCCTTACTTGGCTGTCAAACGGGTCCTAGACAGCATAATTATCCAACTCCCCACACCCACCCGTCGTATCTGCCCCATATGCTCCACTTTTGGTGATCTTGTAAACGCATTTGTTCCATTCATTCTGTAGCCCCAGTGATCTTTAATGAACTTCTCTGTGTCTGCGCTCATCGTAAACACCTTACTCTTCCCTTGCCATGTAAAACAGAGAGAGGCCAACATATTAATGCTCCTCAGAATTCTCCAAGCAGCAGTGAATTCTCTCCGCTTCCTGGCCAGATCTCTTGACATGTCTGGGAAGAAGGAAATCTTACACCCTTCCCATTCGGTCGCTCCTTCTTCTCTGGCTGCTTGCAATGCTTTCTCCCTGGCCGATGAGCGCAGAAACCTAATCAGTACTATTCTCGGTGGTCGATCTGCCTCGGGCCTGGGAATGAGAGCACAGTGTGTCCTCTCAATCTCGAACTCTCCGTCCGGATCAATACCCAGTCCCTCGGATAAGATTTTCTGCATGCACCTGATCATTCCACCTGCCTCCAAACCCTCTCTCAGACTGATCAGCCTCACATTATTGCACCAGCTCCTATTTTCTAAATCCTTGATTCGATTCCACATAGCTTCCAGATGTTTGTCATGTTGTTCACCTTCATTGACTAATTTCAAGGTAACATCCCCCATATTGGAAAGGCGATCATCCGCTTCATCCAGCCTTTCTTGAATTGCATTCACCGAGTTTTTTTAAGTCGAACACAAATTCTTTAATTGCTGACACATCTGTCGCCACCACTCGTAAGGTAGAGTTCAACTTACTTACTTCAGTTAACAAGTTTTCCATCTTGTGTTCTCCATGTGTCAGCGAAGTCTGTCTGGTTGTCATGCAGCTCGTTGTAACCCCCTTAAAATACTTTTACGTGGAGGTCAACACCTGCGGTCTAAAACACCCACTCTGTTTCACAGTTGTTTAATCTCACCAGGGACCCTAGTTTTGATAAGAAATTTGGAGTAAATATGTTCGAACAAATTGAATATAATCAGTGGGCTCACGGAGCTACACAACTACCCTGCCATCTTACTCGGCGGTCCCACATGACTCCATTCCAGCTCAATCTTAACGAACTTGTACACTTGGTAATGAACCACAAATAAGAACAATTTTTTTTTTCATATTTTTTAATATACAATCTGCTCTGTTATTAAACTCCAAAAAGATCAAATTTTTGTGTTATGAATATACTGTATGTGAATATAAAACACATTTTTTACTATGTTGCTTTTGTATCTGAAGAATTCCTTTAATTTTTGCTCAAATTCCAGAGCAAACAGAAATAAGTTACTCTTACAAATGCTAAATTCCCTATATTTGAATCAAAGCTATTATGGAACTGCATGATCTCATCATATAATTCCTTCCACTTATATTCCATGCATTATTATTACAATTTTAGGTAAAATGCCCCAAATGACAAATTCCTGGGTAAAAATAACATTTGGAGACATTATTTTGTTCACAGCGTGTGCTTTTGTCAGAAAATCCACAATCGTCCTTATTTTCTTGTTGAATTATGATATCTGTTCCTCTCATTACTATGCGTGGATGTGTGTTCTTCTGCTTGCTGTGTGACATGCTGTGGAAAACTCATTATAATTATTCACCTCCTGATGGTCCATCAATGTAATACAAGATGAGATATACAGCATTGTAATGCAGATATCAGTGTGAGGCATGTGTGAAACACTGCTAGGTACACATCTGGAGTATTTCTTAGAGAGAGAGAGAGAGAGAGAGAGAGAAACATGATAATTTGTCTGGGTCTGTGTGCATGGCAACTGGTTATAATTGACTGAAATGAGTTTTCTCTGTGGATTTCATGATGTGTTGTTTATCATTGTGCTGTCAGTGATAAGTTGTACTGGCCCAACCAAAAACAGGGATCTCATAAAAAAGAATTGCTGCTTCGCACGGAATGTGAAAACAAGCAATGATGAATAATTTAGAAAAAAAAGAAATCTGTCAGATTGCACGCTAAAAGAAAATGTCACAGTTTTAATGAGATTTGTAATAGGATTTTTTTTTTTTCTCAGCTAAATATTGACAAGTTTGTCCTGAACGAATGTCAGCTAAAGTCATCTGGAGAAATGTTTGTTTATTACATAAATTAAATTGCAACAAGACAAGCGGTTTCAGCAAAATGAATATTTAGTCCACATGCTGACCTTATTATGTTGTCTTATTCCAGATGATTTCCATTAACAAGCGAAGAAACTAGTGATGATGTACCACAGTCTTGAAGGAAGACTCCACTCTGAAACACATTAAACATGTTTATATTGAAATATTTGCTATGTGTTTCGTGATTCTGGTGCTAATTTGCAGGGTGTTGATGTTGTAGTAAGAACATTGGTTGTTACATTATATTGATGTTCAATAGAAGAAATAATGATCTCAAACATAAATGACAATGGTCAGGTTTTTCTAAAACCCTAAAACAACAGAGTAAGCACTTCTTTTCTCACTTACCATTTCCCGGCTCATATGAATGAGGAATCCAATGTAGAAGTAGTGGAGACTTGGGTGGAAAAGCAGGACTCACAGTCCCAGAATGCAATGCAGCTATACAAAACAGTTGCCCTGAGTTACGGCAGATACTCAGCTCAGCTAGTCAGCGACCTACGAGATGACGAGAATGATGGTGTTGGTATTAGCATGAAAGTTGTCGCTTTGGAAGCTGATCTGTTTGAGCTGAGTGGAGGTGAGAAAACTGGACAGACTAAAGCACTAAAGTGAAAGGGCTAAATCCTATTGATGCCACTATAAGCGGCTAGTCAAATGGCATTGTGGGTAATGTAGGAACCCGATAACCAAAGTAACCAAAGTAGACCAACATTTTGATGGAAAGCAGTTTAAACAAAACAAAACAAAACAAAAAATGTATTATGAAGATCATATGTTAATTAAAAAGATTAATATGGGTGGATTTTTCTTGAAATCCCTTAAATACATGAATCTTTATATGAAATTAAATTCCTGTAATTAGGGCTCATGTGTGAACAGAAGCCAACATATTACTAGGAAGGATGTGTGTACAGCTTAAGTAAGCTGCATTTAGTCTATTTAAACATTTCGTTATATATTTGTGTTGGTATAATTCAATTATGTGATGCTTTAAAATGAACATTTAAATTTTATATCAATTGTTTCTCTTCTCAGTCATAGCTCAAGTTCATTCAACAGATCATTTTAACTCTCACATGATGCCATATTTATGTTCATAAGAAGATGAGAAGTTTGAATGTGGTACAAATATATTGTTTAGAGTAATTGTTTGTATGATTCAGTTTTCTGATGGTAGAAGGTGAAAACCATGGCAAATGTAAGCTATTCTTGCGGATTCTCACCAACAAGCTTGTGACCTTAATGAGCTAGCAAATTAGCAGCATTTCAACAGAACAAAAGCCTTAAAGTCAATGAAAAGAACAACTGGTGATGGAAAATTTGAACAATTTGAAACTGACGGTGCTGTTGCTCAGCTGAGGAAGAAAATTCTTTGTTGGATGAATGGTGCACTCCAGAGTGAGTCAGTTTGAGAAAATCATCAGCAGACTCTGAGGAAATGGAGTACACAGGGAGATGAGGTCTGCTTTCAAGACAATTATGAATGTATACATTCTTGTTAAAGACTCTTTGAAGGCTATACAGTAAGTGTGACTCGGAATCCGAATCACTTTATTCGCCAAACTGACACAAAGCCTGAACCAGTAAATATTTGAAGATAATGGCCTTGGTTTTGAGAGTGAAAGACAGTATACAATGCTCCCTGCATAAGACCCGAGTACCCTTGTACCGGCCCCTTATTAAAATGGATGTTTAAACCACAGGGGATTGGACAGGCACTCTGCCTCTTTGTCCTTTCACACTAAATTATATTCCGTGCGTCCAATGGAGGATATGTGAATTTATGAATTTATGATTTCAGGTTTGAAACCTCCCTGGAAAATTTTATGACGATTCCAAAGTTACCATTACGATTCCGACATAATTATGTGCCCCAGTCCCTTAGTTTGTTGAAACACATTTTATTGGCTATCAGCTACCATGCTGAGGATCATGCATTTTTGACATTTTGAAAAATGAGCGCAGGAATATCAAGGTGAATGGCAAGTGGATGAAGCGAATTACTGAGGGAGGAGAAAAAGAAGCAAAAGACCTGGTTTTAAAAGGAAAGTGCCAGGAATTGGTAGAGGAGGTGGATGCAAGGGCAGGTAATTTAATATGTGAAGTACGAACAAGGTATAACAGGACACAGGTGAGAGTGATTAGTGAGACATGTGACGTGCTGGGGCTGATGGGTATTGTAGTTCTGCGCCCAGTGGTGCTACCATGACTTTTACTAGCATGTTATTTTTAATCATTTTTAGTGAAACTTTAATAAAGATATTTTATTTCCTATGCCTGTTAGCGTTATTAAAATGGTAGGATTGGTTAAAGGTAGATCCTGCCTTAAATAATTAATTGACAAATTCTGAATAGCATCACTCAAATGCATGAGCATGTTACACTTATCAATTTAATGATACAGATCACATGGTCATTTTATTTAGCAAATTTCCTCCTGCCCCAGACATTAATTCCTGGCTACACCACTGTCTTGAGCTCATGGCTCTTCAGTCAATTGGTGTGATTCTCCTCCAACACAATCAGACTTTTTTTTTTCTCTCAGACTTTCCACGTTTAGTCATCCTTAGTCATCTGAAATTGGGAATCCAGTGTGCTTTTAGCCGGGCTACAAAAACATCCTAGGTGCACTAGGACATCGTTGGTGATTTTGGTGAATGTCATCACAGAGAGAGATAGAGAAAGTGCACCGCTTTCTATCTCTCAATATTGAGGCTGCTGCTGCTGCTTTCTCTAATAACATCCCGAACCAAGACTCGGGGTGGATGGTGGCCGGTTTGCCCTGCCTCGGATAGCAAGTGTACGTTATTGAGGAAGGTAATTGGCAGCTGGTTCGGTCTCAGGAGGTTTATGTGGGTATAAGAGTCCTGACAGAAGTTCCAGGTCCTTTTACCATCAATCAGGACTGTAAGAAATAAAGTGGCTGTATATGGATGCATCAGCACATTCCTCTACTTTCGTCCAATCAGTACCAGAAAAATACTCTGGCAGTCTAAGTGCCTGAGAGATAGAGAGCCAGAGATACAGAAAGATTGTTTCCCTTGTGGATATGTTCAGGACAGTGTGAATTTGATGCAGTAAACTTATATAAATGGCCTTTGATGTCAGTGTTCTTCTTCCCCTACAGCTTCACAAACCTCATAATAGGACATTGATACTGAATTCACATTTTTAACAGAAGAACTGCAGTTATCTAGGATATAAAGCAATAGTCATCATAGATTAAAAATGAGGGATGGACAAATCATTACAAACAGAATAAAGCCTTGCCCAGGCTATACGTTTTCATTCATCCATATCTGGCAGACAAGTGACTCACCTGCTCTATGAAAAAAGCACTTGCTCTATGAAAAAAGATTGAAATTATCTTACAGTAGGATTTATTCAAAAGCATCACCTACCCTGAGAAATTAGATTTAATCAGATTTACTGTGTGCTGTAAAAATAATTGTATAGCAAACAGTAGCAGGTCATCCAAAGGGGCTTGTGGTGTCACTGTACAGTATACACAGTGAATACTGTATATCCCCTTCAGGTTTACACACATAATGTCTTTTGCCTTTGTACTTATAAATATGAAACAACAAAGTATGTGTTAATAAGCATAAACAAAGATTTTTTTTTTAAATTGATAGGGGAAAAAAGTGTTGCAAAGTTGCTGTAGGCAATAACAGCTTTCAGATATATACTGTAAGAAGTATTTCACTCTTTGCAGCGTGATTCACTTTTGGTCCATTTGTCTTGGCAGATCGTCTTCAGTGAACTCGCAATTTCAAAATCCTCCATAAATAAAGTCAGGAGATTGGCTAGGCCATGCAAGCACCCTCACCATCTTTTTAGATAGATAGATAGATAGATAGATAGATAGATAGAACTTTATTGTCATTACACAAAGGAAATGCAGTTTAGCATCTACCGCAAGTGCAAATAGTAGCATTGTGGAAATTTAATAAAGTGCTGGTAGAATACATAACAACACAAGAAAAAAAAAAAATCAAGTTGCCTTTGATGACATTCACTGCCCATACCCTTGTTTATTTATTAAAAAAAAGATAGGTATAAAAAAATAAGAAACCAGACTTGAGTTATTTTAGCTATATGTTTGGGATCATCGTCTTGTTTATATATCAATCTTCTCCACAGATTCAGTTTCTTCACTTTCTCTATTAGAGAGATTTACTCTAATATGAGATGAGATTAAATTCTCCTCTAATATGTAAATCATATTACAGGTACATTGCTCCATTCATGTTGTCTGTGATGACATGTAGTGCCCATGTACCATTTGCAGAGAAGCAACCCCATAGCATGATGCTCCCAACACCGTGCTTCAGTGAGGCTTTGGTGTTCTTGGGATCAACCCTTCGTTCTCCAAACAGAACGTGCTGAATTATTATCACAGAGTTCTATTTTAGTTTTGTCTTTTGTTCCAAAAGAGTTCTGATTTGTCCAAATGCAGGTGTGATGCTCATCTCTGTGCTTATTTTTTAGCAGAAGAGTCTGGGTTGCTCATTAGGGATAAACTTTAAAATGTATAAATTTAAAATGTGTATCCTGAATTTATATTGTTCTGTAAAGCTGTTTTGTGACAATGTCCATTGTTAAAAATGCTATACAAATAAAATTGAATCGAATTGAATAGTGTTGTTTAATAACAAGAGCTTTATGAAGCTCCTTCACATTCACCATGATTGCTATTTGTTGTGTGAAATCTTCCCACCCAATAGCAACATCTTTTATAATAACAAAATATATAATGGCATTTATATCTATAACTTGATTTATTTTTAAGTTACTTTTCATATACAGGTTTAAATACAATTTCTGTATACTATGTTTCCCTATCAGTTTTTTTAATATCTTTGTTTATGCTTATGAATACATACTTTTTTGTTTATATTTATAAGTACAAAGTCAAAAGTCATTATGTATGTAAATTTGAAGTGGCTATACACCCTGGAAGTATATTAAATAACAAAAACTAAAGTGTCTGTGTTCCCCTCACTGTATGTGTGTTATGTTAACCACCCACGAATAAGCATTTGAAACTGCTATAAAGCATCTGTACTGTCTGTCTTTTACACCCTGGTCTGTTTATCAGAATTTTTGAAA
Organism: Pangasianodon hypophthalmus; assembly: GCF_027358585.1. NCBI lineage: Eukaryota > Metazoa > Chordata > Actinopteri > Siluriformes > Pangasiidae > Pangasianodon > Pangasianodon hypophthalmus. The sequence continues at coordinate 30,264,726 of NC_069710.1, read as the reverse complement.
ATGGATCTTCTTCTTCTGTTTTTATCTTGCAGAATGTTTTGACTCTATGCACTCGCTTCCTGCCCCTTCACATTGCGGCAGGTTTTCAGGTCGAATGGTAACCGTATCTTAAAGGTTTCTGGAGGAGGATATTATTCTGTTAGACTGATTCTGTTATTCTGTTAGATATTATTCTGTTAGTGGCACAGAGTGTGAAAGACGTGAAGGTGTTTTATGTAGACAGTACAGGACAGCTCAAGTCGAAGTCTGACCTCCTGATGTGGATCAGATTTAATTTGCTTTGGCTGCTCCCAGCTCTCCTGAGACTGTTTAGGTCTGAATAGGAGTTATTTAATAAGAATCCTGCAAAACCTCTGTCCCTTCATGAATAATGAAAGCGACTGGAATAGCAATTTGATAGCTTCCTGTCCACCTTCAGTATTATCTAGTGGGTCAAGATAGAGGACGAAAGATGTTTAGCATAAATTCAATCATGACCCCTGAGCATCTCAGACTGTGATTGTCGACTGCATTGTAATAAATTGCTGTCATTTTTACAGTAATTTACTAGCAATTTGGGTTGCCAGTAAAGTACTGTAAAAATTTACAGTAAACAACTGTAAAATGTATTTACAGCAAAGTACTGCAATATCTTAATGTTGTATAAAATGACACATAACCCAGCACACTTGCTCATTTGGCTGAGGCAGGATACAACAGAGTCGAAGGTTACAGGTCTTGCACAACCATGACAGCACTGGGATTTGAACACACAACCTTCTGAGCTGTGACTCAAAACCTTAACCACAACACCACCGCAAATAGCTTGCATTGATTCAGCTACTTCTAGCACTGAAATAACACCACTAAAAGATTGTGATGAATCAGTGCAAGCTAGTTGTGCTAGCTGTGGTAGCTCGGTGGTTATGGTTTCATGTTGCAGATAAGAAGGTCATGTGTTCAAATCCCAGCACCACCAAACTGAGTTGATTGGATCCTTGAGCAAGACCCTTCAGCTCAGCTCTGTTCTGCATCAACATACTGGGTTATGTGTTATTTTATTCTGTGTATGATATTACAGTACTTTACTGTAAATATGTTTTACAGTTGTTTACTGTAAATTCCACAAAACTTCATTGGCAACCAAGGTTGCCAGTAAATGACTCTAAAATCCACAGTAATTTTTTATAGTGTGTGTTTCATAATTCTTGTGTTTATATAACCTGTTAGGCCTTATTATTTGGCACAGTTTAATCACACCATGTAATTCATCATTGCTTGATATCTGTAAAATACTTCTATCCAACACATCCATCTCCAAAACAAGAATATCTAAAGCAGCATTCAGGACAAGAAGGAAATCAGGATTTGGAAATCAGGAAACTTCATACTTTTGTTTAAATCTCTGTCAGGCATTACAAAGAAAAGTGTTTCACACAAACAACACAATATTCCAACCTTCCCTTCAGGTCATATGAACTTCACAGGTGAATAATCTCATGAATTGAATGTGGATTTTTACAAGCGTTATGTTTCACACAGTGTATTTTTTTAAATTATTATTTTAATGTGTGATTTTTTTTCATGTGACTCATTTATTTTCACGTGATTTTTACACATAATCCATTTCTTTTCTTTTTTTTTTTGATTTATTAATTTTCAAACATGTATGGCATGTGAGTTAATTTTTTAGATATGATTTTCTTGCAGTATTTTTTTTCACACGAGATCCCTTATACTTCACATGATGTCACGTGTTTACTTGACTTCTCATTTGCAATTTCAGGGCATAACACGCTGAAATGCACATTCATATGTTTTTCACATGATCACATATTATTCACGTGAAATATATGTGATTTTTTTTCTCCCAAAATGGCTTATCAAGAGACCTTTGACTTTCATCCTGCTTCTCACTTCAGTCATTATTGACTTGATTAGAGTTAATACATATAAACTTCTTGTCTATTGCCATCTTCATCCTTGTTTTCTACACTTTAAATTTTACAGTGCTGATCACCAGCGACGGAATTTATTTTTTATGTTGTGAAAGAACTTTATCAAAGAAACCAAAAGAAAAGATTTTCATGTTAGTATCAACTCTAAGACCAATTTCATCTTTGCATTCCATAATGACATTCCATGAGGAAATATTCAATATTAATATTCAATATAAAATATTTCCTCTTTGTCACAATTTGGTATTGGACATTTTGTTGTAATGAAACAGCTCCAACACACTACTGCTCTCACCAGGAGTCTTTTGACACATATTATTTTTTTATTATTATTATTAAATCTCTTACTTTTTGAAATATTTTTAAGTCAAGTTTTTTATAGCTTCTTTATATTCACTTGTGTCTCTGTCTTCAACCATATTGCCACAAACCTGCTCATTAATTAATAATTATTTATTGATTTTTTTATTATTAAAATCAGCGTTAAAATCAGGAAACATGACTTTATATAGGCTTAAGTTTTCTAAATGTAAAATATTTAATTTCTTAATTCAATTAGATTTTTACCATATCCCTCTAACATTATAAGAGGCAATTTTTATGTCAGAAAAATGTATGACAGAAAATAACAATGGTTCTAAGTTAGAACTATTAGACTTGGTTTTTTTTTTGGGTTTTTTTTTTAGCTTTTTTCGCATGGCTTGTAATTGAAGATGAGATTCTCTTCTGACTCTTACTTTTTCATGGAGTGTGAAATAGGGGAAGTATTTAACCAAGGAAGTGGCAATGTTAACGTGAGATTAACGTCACCTGTGTGATTTGAGTCGCTGTTGCTACTGCCACTGGTGCTCTCAGATCCACTTCTGCTCATTTCATGCTGCTTGTCGTGCATCAGGTTCTTCCATGTTTATCGTGTCTGGCTTTTCCATTGCTTCAGGGCTACCATTCGATGCCTTCTCTTATAAGAGCTCAGCCAGTTGAAATAATTGTGGCTTTCTGCCCGACACAGATTACACAGTGCTGTATTTCTGCAGATTTTTACCTTTTTATGGTTGCAGCACTTGATGGAGTTGCTTGGTGGTCAGTGGAATAACAGATAAAACAGTGCTATACTTGTCCTTGGAAAGATATTGTGCTGTGGAAAAGGAGTTGGGAATAGTCATTGAACTACCTTCTGTGTTTCATCTTGGTCCGAATTCGTATTTCCTCACTTCCTACAGAATTTCAAATGAATCCGGTTGTAGGATTTCAAAAAATCTTTTGCAGGTATTGTCTGATATCTGAATCTACAACTTCACCTGTCCAGAATTTAATTACAACATATTTATGCCTTGTGGGGCTGAAGGCATCATCTCCCATTCTGTCCAGAAGACGTTTTCAGTTTCAGCATTGAATATTTGGTTGAAATGTCAAAGGGCTTGTTTTTGTAGAACACAAGGTTTATATTCCTTTCTATTAAGATGTGCATGGAATGAATAAATCTCTGCAGAATTCATCCACTGACTTATCTACTTTAACTTCTGTTCTACCACACCATCTCAGATGAAGAGCTGGCATTGGAGAGCTCTCTTTTTCCTCAGTTAATAATAAGAAGAATATCAAGCGTTACAGATTTCAAAGAAAATGCAAGGAAAATAAGTAGATATCACAAGGTGATGTGGTCTACAAATAATAAGTACTTCTTTCTCACAGTTCACTTCCCCTTTTTTCATCAACTTTTCTTCTGCATGGAATGGTTACCTCTGCTTTCTGACGTCAAACCTCTCAGAGCCTTATCTCAATGCTCTGGTGGTGGGAGGGTCATGGGAACACACACTTACAGTAATCAATTGCTTGTTTGACTTCTGTAAGGATATAAAAAAAACTCTCAAACAGCTTTCTTTTTTAATAATGCCCAGGATGATGTGTTTGGTTATTACTTCCTTAATTTTAAAAGTGGAGGATGTAGGCTGTGGATACTACTGTCACCAGTGCTGAAAATAACAGGAAAATCTACAGTTTATACACAATTATCCATCTATTCTCCTGTACTTAAAGTAGCTCACACAGAAAGAGAAACTTCTTCATAACAGGCATGTTGCATACCATTATTTTTTTTATTCTTGCTTTGCAGGATGTTGAAATATTGTCAATTTGGGAAATCTTGGGAGATCTTGGGAAACTGATGTTCCAGGTAGAAATTCTTCCAAAGATTCTTCTAATGAATCTTTTAATGAAACATTTCCCTTTTCCTGCTAAGACATGGATACAGTTTAAAGCTACATGATGCAAGGATTTGGATTCTCACCCTCTTTGTTCAGAAAATTGCTATTATAAGCTACACCCAGGATGGGATGCCAGTCCACACATATTCACACCTGGTACTATTTCGAGTTTCTGACATGTTTTTAGGAGGTGGGATTAAACTGTAGAACCAACAGAAACAAACATGGACACCGGAACATGAGAAACTCCAGACAGACTGTAATCCAAACTCAGGATTGATTACAAGACGCTTTGAGGAAGAATCGCTGCCCGCTGCACTACCATGCCATCCTTACCAACACAAACGAGCCACTTTTAAATGAATACACAAATGGCACTGTGTGATCTAGAAAACCTCTACATTATGGCGTTATTGCTATCGGCAAACTTCTATAGTTTAAGTCGTCAATAGGTCATTTTAACCAACCACTGCTCAGAGAAATTTTTAGTCATAGTTGTAGTTCCATTTAACACAGAGAACAAGTCCCAACTGCCATCGTAAATATTTATGGGATGCGCTTCCAAGAGGATGTAAAATCAAGCAAATGAGCTATGATAAGAGAAAAGCAGTAGCACTCTCCTTTAGCTAGCAGAATACAAATGAGGCTTCAATGAGAAAGTTGATGGATACACTGACAGCAGGTATCGAGACGTCACTAATTTAGCTGAGATCAGACAAGCTTTCACAGGCTTCATGTTATTTTATTTTGCATTAAGGATACAGGGAGACTGTACTCAAAGGAGAGACGATCAAAGCATGGAGGTACAATAAGACAGCACTTGATGCATTATCTATAGATAGGGACTTAACCAAAGACCAACATCTGTCAATTATCATTTTGTCTTTAAAGTAAATAAAGTAGAGGCTATATCTGACTCTATAGATATACGTCCTTAATCTTTAAAGTGCAGGATGTACTAATTTTGACCAATTAACCAGTAATCTAATGTAAAATTATTTGCTTATGGGTGAATGAAGATCACAGACACTGTATAGCATCTGAAAAGAAAAAAAAAAAACATTTGGGGAATTTCCTAGAAAGTAGCCACAAATTTTAGAGCAGGATGCAGTTCTGCTTTGAAGCAAACTTGAAGGAACACAAATATTGTCCCAAATGCTCTGTGGATTGCTGACAAATATGAGCAGTAATAACTGTTAAGAAGAACACTCATAAGATCCTTTTTAGAAAAAATAAAATCACTTCGTCTTTTTTCTAGTCTTCAGGTGTCCAGTTTGAGTGAGTCTGCTCATCATAGCCTCAGATTCTTGTTCTTGGCTGACAGGAGTGGAACCTGATGTTGTAGCCCATCCACCTCAAGGTATGATGTGTTGTGCTTTCTGAGATGCTTTTCTGCTCACCAGGGTTGTAAAGAGTGCTTATTTGAGTTACTATAGACTTCCTGTAAGCTCAGACCAGTCTCATCATTCTCCTCTAATCTCTCTCATCAACAAGCTGTTTCCCTCCTCACACAGACCCTCTGCACACAGGATGTTTTTTTTTGTTTGTTTTTTGCACCATTCTGTGTAAACTTTAGAGACTGTTCTGTGTGAAAATCCCAGGAGATCAGCAAAATCTGAAATACTCAAACCAGCCCATCTGGCACCAACAACCATGCCATGGTTAAAGTCACAGAGATCACATTTTTCCCCATTCTGATTTTTGATGTGAAAATTAAATGTAGCTCTTGACCTGTACCTGTATGATTTTACGCATTGTGCTGCTTCCACATGATTGGCCGATTGGATAACTGCATAAATGAGCAGGTGTACAGGTCTTCCTATTAAACTGACAAAAAATAATATTCAAATGGTCCTCAGTACCTCCTACTTAACATTTTCACTATGTCTAGATTTCTCTCCAGACCTGTAGTGTAGCGATCACCCAAGTTCCTTATACGCTGCTGTACAGTACAGCATACGTGGGCTCACATCTCATAATGCTGAAACATTGGTCAAAATAAACACCGTCTGGCTGTACATGATGCAGAGCAGACCCTTGTCTTAAAAACACATCAGCTGTTGACCTTATTGTGTTCAATATCTCCAAATCCCAAAATCACCCAGTGTAGTGTGGAGTGTGAAGAGAGATGGAAGAGTAAGTACATATATATCGTTAGCAGAGATAAACCTTGCTAAGGTCTTCTTTAATGCCTTTCTTAGCATTACATATTTTCACTATAGAATAGTGAGTGTAATAAACATGAACGCAGTGGATTATTTTCTCAATCACTGATTTTTCTAAAAGGAGAACCTAGAAGTAAATAGAATAATTGACGAATGTTGTATAATTAAAGTACAAATGATATGTAGTTTACATTTGCTTTAAAAAAGGGACAAATGACAGAACGTTCAGTTTTGTTCGGTTTGAATGAAAGATCTAGCTAACAGTAAGTGCAGCTTTTCTGTTTTCTGTTGTTATTCAGAAGAGACATGACATGATTATGGACTTGAAACCCTTGCCTTAAAAAGGTTTATGAATTACGATTGGTGATGTTCCTGTGTGTATGTGTAATAGTTTTATGCTTATGATAGTCAGTAGAATTATTATTAGCCCTCCCATTTATCACGACCAGCCATCACTGCTGATTTGCCAGTAGTAGTAATATAGTAAGTCGACAAATCCTGAAGATTTACCACTTATCTGGCTTACTACAGCTAAATATACTATATAACATGGCTTTCGGACATTTTGTATATATATGATACTAAAAAAACACATTTTTTCCTTCTTTAGTCATCTCTCACTACCTGATGAGAAAATTATGTTCAGCTGCTTTACTATGCAGAGGGATCTGGATAGTTTGCATAGTGATTATTTCAGGTTGTTGCTTTTTTGCAGTCTCTGGGGGATTTGTTCTCTATTTTAGACATCCAACAGGAATGGGTAATTACCATGATAACAGCCATCTCTCCTGGGAGGTCGTCTTTTAAAAAAATCAGTTCCGCTCAGCTAAAGTGCTGGAGGGAAGAGATGAAAAGTATGGAGACAGTTGTGACATTATTATGTAGTACATTAGAGTAAATGCTGCATAGGAAAGTAGCAATGGGAAGCATACAGGCTGGCACTGGGTACAGGTGTAATAGCTGTGAGCTACAGCGTGGGTGGAACAGATTCTTCAGCTTTTTTTTTTTTTCTTCTTGCTCTAAACATCAGCTACCAAGTGATACAAGTGGTCGGAAAACTTGATTATATGTTCAGTCATTCATTTTCTTTAAGGTATGTATTCTGGTCAGAGTCATGGTTCTATGTGTCTCAGAGGAAGCACATGCTAGCCCTCGCCTTCCTGGTTGGAAACTGTCATATGGTAGGGCAGAATTAGCTAGTAGGTGGGAATTAGCAGTGGTAATTGGGGAGAAAATGTGAAAAATAGGAAAACGATTCACATATAAGTGGACTAAACATGTTTGCTGATTTGTGTGTGTGGAAATGTGTGGAACATCATCAGCTAGTTTGTATTATGGAGTAGCCTGTCCCTCCATACCTACGCTAATTGCTAATTTGCTAATCTAGTTTCCTTATTATTTGATTAAATTGGTCAAAAACATTTTGATCCCTACTGTTATGTTATTTTCTTAAAAAATAGCTTGACTATGTAGTATTTGTAGCAAAGATGGTCTACCAGTCTGAGCAGCTTGGCCCATGTTTTAGCAGTAAGTATATGATCAGCATAAGCTGGATATTTCTGCAAGATAGGCTAGGTAGCTGCATGCATCCCTGTAGTTTTCTATTGTTAGCTCAAAAAGAGGAAAAAGTATTAGTCAGAAAAGCAACCAAGAGGTCAAAGGATAACTCTGAAGGACCTGGAGGCACTCCACAAAGCTAGGCTTCATAAAAGAACTGCAATGACAAAAAAAAATCCTGTTTGGAGTTTGCCACTCAGCAAACATGTAGAAAAGGTTCTGAAAATTGAACTTGAACTCGAACTTGTCCTTGGCACAAAGCACTTTGTTTATTGGAAACTCAACATTGCTCATCACGCTGTGAAGCATGGTGGTGGTAGGATTGTGTCCAACTAACTCAACAATCAATGCATGAAAAACAAGTCCCTGGTTTGTTGTAATATATAAGTATCAGTTTGTCATAGATGAAAAATATAATTGCAGTTAGCTAGTGCACATGCTTCAGGTACAGCACTCAATGCTATCACCATGGCAACGTTTAGAAACGTTCCATGTGCCATTGGCCATGTACCGTCGATGTGTATTAAAATTCTGAATGCTGGCATATCAAAGTATAAACACAGCATGAATTTGATGATGGTCAAAATGGTATGAGGCAGCCATGATGACAAATTCCTAAGAACATGTTAAAGAGTACCTTTAGGTAATGCGCAATATCGGAACAAACATCAATAATCTTCTTTCAATGCATAAACCTTTATTGATTGTGTTCAAATGTTGTTTGTGTTGACTGTTTACTTTTTCGTCTGAAGTCTGGAAAATAAGAACTTGGTTATCCCAGCATATGTAATGTTTATAGAAGACAGCGTGAAAGCGGTCACCCCAGGCGAGGTACTGGTATCATAAAAAAGCCAGAGAATGTTACAGTATGTGAGACTGGACAAGATTTCTGTTGATCACCAGCCTGAAATGGAAGCTGAAACCAAACACCTGAGCCATGAACACCATGCATTAATAATGGCACCCTGCTCACCTACACAAACATAGGGATCTGAGACATTATTTATGATCCATGGCTACACCTTGCACCTGAGGCTTCCATTTGGAATTCCTTTTTTTTTTTTTTTTCCTGTGAACAATCTCCACCCACTCTATGCATAATTATCCAGATGATGTTTTTGAGGTGTAAGAGATATCCAACTGTGCCCAGACTGCAGATGCATCTCCAGCTTGCTTCATTTCCTCTGTGCAATGTTCTGTCTCTCCTTTCCTGCTTTGGAAATAGTGATTGCCTGTAGGGCTGACGCTGTGTGCATGCTCACACACACATGCACAAACACACAGACACACACTTCACAGTGTAACTCTCGCACATTAAAAACTAGGGCTGAGGGGAAAATAAAAAGGTTCTTAAATGGTTTAAATTCTGCATTAATGATCAAATCTGCATAATATTTTTAAGGAATAAAACAGTTCAAATACAATGTGAAGCAAGGCAATAATAATAATAATAATAAAGTATTTGTTTTTGGTCAAAATATATTTTAGTCCAACGGGGTGGTCAGATGTAAAGGTGTAGACTAGAAAGTGTGTGTTACGAATTCTGTGTATTTTAGAAACTAGCTAAGCCAGCTAGCAAATTTGAAGATGCAAAAACATGTTTTCTTAGCAAAAACATAGGGCCATATTCAGAATTTCTGCCTTAAGCCCAAAAAGTTATGTCAGTAATCAGACTGAGAAAGTTACGACACTGTTGCCAACAAATGCTTACTAACTTACTAACAAATGCAAAAAGAAGTGTTGTGGACCAACTGAGAAGTAGTCCACTTCTACGGACTTTTTATATTTTAATATAATATAATTTTATATTATATTATATATTATAATGTATAGGGTGTCCCAAAAGTCTCCATACACAGGGGGAATTAAAACTTTTTAGCAAACTGTAACTTTACAAATCATCCTCTATTGCCATTTCTTTGGAAACACTTTTTAGCAAAATATCTCCCAACTTTGGCTCCCAGTTTGGCGTGTGATGTGCTTGCCATGTTTCCTGTTAAAGTCCATTGCAACCTCGGGACAGCTTCCCAATCCAGACATGAGAATGATTTCAATATGTTCTTCTTTTGTCAAAGGCATTCTTAAAGGCTATCTGGAAAAAAAATATATAATATCAACTAAGTATGAAAAATTTTGGAAGATATTTTGCTAAAAAGTGTTAATTTCCCTTATGTATGAAGACTTTTGTGACACCTGTATATATGTGTGTATATATACATACATATACATATATACACTGTCTATTCTGTATGCACAATTTAATTAAGCCACAAAATCACCAAATTTAGGTCTTAAAATTCTAATGTGTGCATGGGATATAATCTAGTTTATCACTTATATTGTTCATGAATAACTCTTGTGAAATGTCTCTGAATAGTGTTTATGTCTGAGGTCTGAACACTGATGTGCAGAATTTCAGGATTAATCCTTACTGTGCACGCTCAGCTTTGAATATAGCCCTTTGTGTGTATGTGCAGAACAATAAAAAGCAGAGAAAGACAGAGAAGAGTTCATCTCACACCAGACACATCGTTAGCCCTGTTGCAGTGACACCGTAACCATCACACCGGGGCTGTGACCGTTACAGTGCACGGTCGATAGGTTGTGACACATGGTTATGTTTCTCTCTGCTGTTTCCTGGCAGATCCTACATGCTGATGCGCAGTGTGTGTTGCCCTCTGCCCACTCGGTGATGTTGATACTTCCTGCTGCTGCTCTGCGGAGGTGAGTAGCTCTTGCACATTCTGCATGCACCGACCTGGCCTCGGGGTGCAACCTCGTCTCATCTCAGAACCAATGCATCATTAGCTTGTTCTCTGCCTGCTGCTTCTTTCTCGATGGGCAACATCTCTGTCTCTTTGCTCCCTCAATAATGGATCAGGAGATGAAAAGATACAGAGCATCAGTCCTAAATGTCTGCTATTTGTCACCTGGCCTCACATCTCTATCTACACACAGGTTATGCCTGGAGCGTTATATAAATGACCTCACCACGGAGACAGCTTTATGCCATGCTCTACTATTCTCATGAAGTCCCTTGAAATAATGTAGCTGTGGAGTCATAACAAATGAGCCTGTTCCACTGTAAGGAGAAAATCGAACATAAAAATGATGTTGAAGTATGGTCAGGGTGCTTTCATAGATACACCAGCAATTTTCTGCTTATTCTGTTTCTATTACTCTGAGAATAATGACCAATTTTGCTTCTGATCTATTCGCGGTCATCTAAGGACACACCGCCACATGAACAAAGCTGTTTCAGACAGATGATTTAGAGAGGAAGAGAAATGCTGTCTGAGGTCCACTAGGTAGAACAAATAAGAAGTCTGTCTAGTGTCAGTGAGCTTTAAAAGAAACGAATTAACAATTATAGTCTGACTGAGACTAGGAAGCCGAGCGTTGAAAGCTCCATTTGTTTCATTTGAGAGTAAAATTCATCTGAAACTATATATTATCTTTGAACATCCTAATCAACTATGAATTTTGCTA